>NC_080546.1:8376019-8551019 GCF_028640845.1 Ahaetulla prasina | reverse complement strand
AAACAACCACGTTCAGTGAGCACCAAGGACTCCACAGAAAGTCATTCTGCGGGAAAGGAAATTAACCTTCATTTTCCCAAATGTTTCTCCTTTTCAAAATTTCCACTGAGATCTAATCATTGCAATCACTTTCCTAACGTGCATGTTTTAAATAATATATTTACTTCTTGCTCTCGAATATATATACATACATACACACACACACACACACACACACACACACACACACACACATATGTAGGTTTTCATGGGTATAGATATGTAGGTCTTGGCATATTCGGGTCTTTTTCCGTGTAAGTTTGAGAGTATCTTGGCGACGTTTCGACGAGGTATAGAATAGAATAGAATAGAATTTTTTTTTTTTTATTGGCCAAGTGTGATTGGACACACAAGGAATTTGTCTTGGTGCATATGCTCTCAGTGTACATAAAAGAAGAGATACGTTCATCAAGGTACAACATTTACAACACAATTGATGATCAATATCACTCATCATCTGATGATCAATATCAATATCACTCAACATCTTCAGGCTGGTGCTTTCGGCTTCGTGCTTCTGTGAGCAAAGCATATATATATATACATACATACATACATACATACATACATATATGTCCCAGTAAATTAGAAAGCAACCTCCTACCAAAAATGTTCCAGTGCATTAGAAATCCTTAGAAATTACTTCATTCCAACCAACCTTAACATTGTTTAAAAGTTGCCAAGAAACCCAAGAAGGTGTGAAGTTTAGCAGTTCAGTAACTGTATTATTATAAAACATTTGCTAGACCAATTCTAGAATACAGCTCGCCAGTTTGGAACCCTCACCACATCTCTGACATCAATACAATTGAACGTGTCCAGAAATATTTTACAAGAAGAGTTCTCCATTCCTCTGAAAACAATAAAATACCTTATCCCACCAGACTTGAAATCCTAGGCTTAGAAAACTTGGAACTCCGTCGCCTTCGACAAGACCTAAGTTTAACTCACAGAATCATCTATTGTAATGTCCTTCCTGTTAAAGACTACTTCAGCTTTAATTGCAATAATACAAGGGCAACCAATAGATTTAAACTTAATGTCAACCGCTTTAATCTAGATTGCAGAAAATATGACTTCTGTAACAGAATCATCAGTGCTTGGAATACTTTACCTGACTCTGTGGTCTCTTCCCATAATCCTGAAAGCTTTATCCAAAAACTTTCTACTATTGACCTCACCCCATTCCTAAGAGGACCATAAGGGGCGTGCATAAGAGCACAAACGTGCCTACCGTTCCTGTCCTATTGTTTTTCTTTTCTTCTTCCTATATATATGCTTATACCTCCTTATATTTACCCATATATGTGTTTATTTACTATATAATCTTTTTGTATGATACCTACATATATTGTTGTGACAAAATAAATAAAAAGCCAAACCATAGAATTTACGGCTGAGATTTAATAGCGAAGAAAGGGAAGCTTTCAAAATTTTTCAAAATCCAGTTATTATAGTCAGTACAGTGTAAATTAATCAAAGAGGAGGTGATTGAAGGACAAGATGTTAGTAGGAAATGTATTTCTCGTTTAATGCTGCACAGCATTGAACGCAAAAGATTTACATGATACAAAGAGACGCCAGAGCATTTTCTTACATATTTTTTATCTTTTGTTGCTGACCTTACTCAAGACCTTAATTCAGGGGTGAAATCCAATAGGTTCTGACAGGTTCCGGAGAACCGGTAGCAAAAATTTTGAGCAGTTCGGAGAACCGGCAAATACCACCTCTGGCTGGCCCCAGAGTGGGGAGGGAATGGAGATTTTGCAATATCCTTCCCCAGGAGTGGGGAAGGAATGAAGGTTTTGCAGTATCCTTCCCTGGGGTGGGAATGGAGATTTTGCAGTATCCTTCCCCTGCCACACCCACCAAGCCACGCCTACAGAACCAGAAGTAAAAAAAAATTGGATTTCACCACTGCCTTAATTCCTTTCTTACGACACTGAATGTATGCATTTTAGGATTAAAATTGTGGGTCCTTGGTGCTCTCTGAACGTGGTTGTTTTTTGTTTTTTTTTGTTTACATTTATACCCCGCCCTTCTCCGAAGACTCAGGGCAGCTTACAAGTTACATCATCAGTGCCAGAAGGAAATGGAGGTTACGTTGATGATATTATCTAGTTGGGTAATGAAATGTGTACAACACATCAGATACCTGTACAATTAGCACAGGGCCCCCCCAAGGCTGTGTGCTCTCCCCACTTCTCTTCTCTCTGTATACCAATGACTGCATCTCAAATGATCCATCAGTTGAACTACTGAAGTTCGCAGATGACACAACAGTGATCGGTCTCATTCGAGACAATGATGAATCCGTATACAGACGGGAGGTTGAACGACTAACCTCATGGTGCGACCAGAATAATCTGGAACTGAACACATTCAAAACCATAGAAATGGTGGTAGACTTTAGGAGAAACCCTTCCATACTTCCACCTCTTACAATACTAGACAGCAGAGTATCAACTGTAGAGACCTTCAAATTTCTAGGTTCTACCATATCTCACAACCTAAAATGGACACCCAACATCAAAAACGTCATCAAAAAAGCACAACGAATAATGTTGTTTCTGCGCCAACTCAGAAAGAAAGCTCAAACTGCCCAAGGAGCTGCTGATCCAGTTCTAGAGAGGAATTATTGAGTCTGTCATCTGCACTTCTATAACTGTCTGGTTTGGCTCTGCACCCAACAAGACAGACACAGACTTCAGAGGATAATTAGAACTGCAGAAAAAACAATGGCTACCAACCTGCCCTCCATTGAGGACCTGTATACTGCATGAATCAAAAAGAGGGCTGTGAAAATATTTACAGATCCCTCACATCTTGGATATAATCTGTTTCAACTCCTACCCTCAAAACGACGCTATAGAGCACTGCACACCAGAACAACTAGACACAAGAACAATTTTTTCCCAAACATCATCACTCTGCTAGATAAATAATTCCCTCAACACTGTCAGACGAGTTACTAAATCTGCACTACTATTAATCTTCCCATCATTCCCATCATTCCCATCACCCATCTCCTTCCACTTATGACTGTATGACTGTAACTTTGTTGCTTGTAACCTTACGATTTATACTGATATTGATTGTTTCCTGATTGCTTATTTGTACCCTATGACTATCATTAAGTGTTGTATCCTATGATTCTTGATGAACGTATCTTTTCTTTTATGTACACTGAGAGCATATGCACCAAAGACAAATTCCTTGTGTCCAATCACACTTATTTATTTATTTTATTTATTTTATTTTGTCACAACATCATACAAAAAGATTATATAGTATATAAACATATAAACATATATAGGAAGAAGAAAAGAAAAACAATAGGACAGGAACGGTAGGCACGTTTGCGCTATGCACGCCTTATGGTCCTCTTAGGAATAGGGTGAGGTCAATAGTAGAAAGTTTTTGGTTAAAGCTTTTAGGATTATGGGAAGAGACCACAGAGTCAGGTAAAGTATTCCAAGCACTGATGATTCTGTTGCAGAAGTCATATTTTCTGCAATCTAGATTAAAGCGGTTGACATTAAGTTTAAATCTGTTGGTTGCTCTTGTATTATTGCAATTAAAGCTGAAGTAGTCTTTGACAGGAAGGACATTACAATAGATGATTCTGTGAGTTAAACTTAGGTCTTGTCGAAGGCGACGGAGTTCCAAGTTTTCTAAGCTTGGCCAATAAAAAATTCTATTCTGTTCTGTACTGTTCTATTCTATTCAGTTTCATAACGATACAGAGGAGAGAGACAGGGAGAGCTGAGAACAACAACATAAATTTGCTAAGTTAATCAAGGACTTACAACCACCTGTTTAGTAACCATTCAAAGTTATAACGGCGTTGAAAAAAGTGAATTATCATTCTTTTTCACACTTACGACCGTTGTAGCATTCCCCGTGCAATGTGATCAAAATTCAGATGCTTGGCCACTGGTTCGTTTTTATGACAGTGGCAGTGTCTGTCTTGTTGGGTTGCAGAACCAAACCAGACAGTTATGGAGGGGCAGATGACAGACTCAATAATTCCTCTGTAGAACTGGATCAGCAGCTCCTTGGGCAGTTTGAGCTTCCTGAGTTGGCGCAGAAAGAACATGGAAGGTTAAAAATAACCAAAGCTCAGAAACTATTACTTTGTAAATGTATTTGAATGAGCCACAATGGAAACCTACGGAGATAATGGTGCTCCCATCGACCACAAATGGATCAAAGGGCATTATAAGGCAAGACAGCTGGAAGGCACAAGCAGTTTAAAATTATTGTGTGACCAGCCGGCAGATCTTGCTTTTATCAGGAAAGGGGAAGATCTCCACGAAGGCAGCTATTTTGATCTGAATACCGTATATACTCGAGTATAAGCCGAGTTTTTCAGCACATTTTTTGTGCTGAAAAACGTCCCCTCGGCTTATACTCGGGTCTATACGGCTTATACTCGAGTTTTTTTTTTTAAGCCTGAGTATATCTTATACTCGAGTTTTTTCTTTTTCACATTTTACCGGACTGAAGCCCTGCGGTGCAGTGAGAGGCGGGCGGGGAGCCGCCAGCCTTCTCAGCTGAGGGAGGAGGGTTTCCCAACCGGTAGGTGCCTCATTTCCCACCCTCGGCTTATACTCGAGTCCCCAGTTTACCCCAGTTTTTGGGGTAAAATTGGGGACCTCGGCTTATACTCGGATCGGCTTATATTCGAGTATATACGGTACATTCATATTGTGGACGCGCATCCAGGAAATATTTAGGTAAGCACTTAACGTTTAGAGGAGAAGGGCTATAAAGCTATGTTATATGAAGCCACTGAGGTGGGAAGAAGGGAAGAAAAAGAGATAGGAAAAGAGAAGAAAAACAGAGAAAGTGAAATAGGGATAAAAGAAGTGTCCTGTGTATATTTTATGCGATAGTGACAGTCTGTCTGGTTTAATCTAAATCGAGTCGTAATCTTTCACAGATTAACAGAGTTGGAAGGGTCCTTGTAGGTCATCTAGTCCAACCCCCTCCAAGCAGAAGACCCTACATCATTTCTGGCAAATGGCAGTCCAGTCTCTCCTTGAAAGTCTCAAGTGATGAAGCTCCTACAACTTCTGTTCCATCGGTTGATTGTTCTCACGATCTCACTATTTCTAAGGACTTATTTCTCCTTTAGAAATAAGGAGAAATGTTCTCACATTTCTCCTTATTTCTAGGTTGAATCTCTCCTTGGTCAGTTTCAATCCATTGTCCCCTGTCTGGCCTTCGGGTGCTTTGGAAAATAGCTTGATCCCCCTCCTCTCTGTGGCAGCCCCTCAAGTATTGGAAGATGGCTATCCTGTCTCCCCTGGTCCTTCTCTTCACTAAACTAGCCATGCCCAGTTCCTGCAACCGTTCATCGTATGTTTTAGCCTCCAGTCCCCTAATCATCCTGGTTGCTCTCCTCTGCACTTTTTCTAGAGTCTCAACATCTTTTTTATAGTGTGGAGACCAAAACTGAATGCGATACTCTAGGTGTGGCCTTACGAAGGCTTTATAGAGTGGTATTAGTACCTCCCTTGATCTTGATTGTATCCCTCTGTTAATGCAGTTTAGGGCTGGCCTAATGATACATTTTAATGGAGGGTTTTTAGTGGGGTTTTAGTGGGGCTATTTTATTTTATAATTTTACTTTCCTATTTTAAATTTCGGCATATGGAATTAGATTTTTAAATATATATTGTATTTTAATTCTTTTGTACATTTGTTTTATCTAGGCTGTACACCGCCCTGAGTCTGCGGAGAAGAGTGGTTTATAAATTTAAATAATAAATAAATAAATAAATAAATAAATAAATAAATAAATAAATAAATAAATAAATAAATAAATAGGCTTTTTCGGCTGCCACCGCACACTGCTGGCTTATATTTAGCTGGTTGTCCACTAAGACTCCGAGATCCCTCTTCCAGTTACTGCTATTAAGTCTGATTTCACCCAGTCTATATGTGTCCTTTGGGTTTTTCTAGCCTAAATGTAAGTCTGGCTGATTTAGGTCTGATTGACACGTTAAACTGAGAATCAGCTTATGACTTATGACTTTTGCAATAGAGTACTAAATGTCTAGAACACTCTACCTGATCCTATTGTTAATCTCTCTAATCCCCATACTTTTCACTGTAAATTGTCTACCATAGACCTTTCATGTTTCTTAAGAGGTCTTTAAGGGGGCGTGCATAAGCGCACCAGCGTGCCTATCATCCCTGTCCTACTGTTCCCAATTATATGTAATCGTTCTGTGTTTATGGCTATGTTTTGCCAATTTGTATCCTTTTGTTTGTGCCAAATTTTTTTCATGTATCCATGTCTATGTCTACTCTGTTACTTGTTTTCTTATACTTGTTGACAAATAAAATAAAATAAATAAATAAATATTATTTAGACTGGAAATCAGCAGGAAATTGGAGGGTTTTCCAGAATACAAATTAGACTAAAAAGTTTCTTTTTTAAAAAAATCTTGATTGGTTGGTGGAGTGGATGTTTGCAGATTAGTCGGCTGTTTCGTAGCATCCTGTGTGGGTGTGGTTCTAGTTGTGTGCCCATTAGTCTTCTGTGTTGTAACGACCTGGGTAATGGGCTGTGTGGTAACATCCTGAGCTCTAGCATTGTGACATCTTGAGTCTTGTGCTGCAACATCCTGGGTGGTTGGTTGTTTTGTAACATCCTGAGCTTTAGTGTTGTAACCTCTTCAGTTCTGTGATGTAATGTCCTCAGCAGATGGCTGTGATGCAACATCCCGGGTTTTGGTTTGGCTCCGAGTCTGAAGTCTTGTCATGTGTTCATGGCGTGAGTCAGTTTGCTTTGTGTGGGGATCGGAGGGGGCCGCAGCAGCTGGTGGTGCCACTGTGGTCTGGCTTCTGGATGTTGGTTGTATTTCGTCTGTGGGATGGGTTTGGGTTTGAATCTGGTGAGGATGATAGGTGGTAGGATGACTCCACCAACCAATCAAGATGTAACAACATAGCCAACCAACCCGCTTACAGCAAAAAAGCCAGCACTCCACACCTCCCCACCAGTATTTCAAGAGAGATGGCAGCTCCGACCACGCTTTGCTCGCACAAGCACGAAGCCGAAAGCACCAGCCTGAAGATGATGAGTGAGACCTCGTCGAAACGTCGCCAAGATACTCTCAACCTTACATGGGAAAAGACCCGAATATGCCAAGACCTACACACACACACACACACACACACACACACACACACACACACACACACACAATTAATATATATATATATTACAAAGACTGAACACCGTGAAAACCTCAGAAAACATATATATATATATATATATATATATATATGTTTTCTGATGTTTTCACGGTGTTTGTATATAGGTCTTGTTCAAGTTTTCTCCGTGTAAAATTGGAAGTGTCTTGGCGGCGTTTCGACAGTCTCATTCGTCATCTTCAGGCTTCAACCGTGCTTCTGGGAGCAATGTGTGATCGCAGCTGTTTCTTCCTTTTAACTGCTAGTGGGGGTTTGAACTGATTGGGTGGGAGCTTGGCTGTGCTCTGATTGGATGGGGGTTTTTCTGTGCTCTGATTGGCTGGGGGTGTGTCCTGTGTTGGTGGGGGCTTGGTTGTGCTCAGTCTAGTCTGTGCTGCAGGGGGATTTGAGCTGGTGAGCTGTATAGCTGTTGCTTGGCTTTGTGGTCGTGCTACATCTTCATAGTGGGTGTCAGTCTGCTGCATGAATGGATTGGAGGGGTTTGAAATGGCTAATGTTGCAGCTGCGGTCTGGCTTCTGGTCCTTGGTTGTGCTTCATGATCAGTGTGGGTTTGGGTCTGCTTTCTGGGTGGATGTGCGGTGGTGACATCCTGTGTGGACCTTGTGAGTGTGGGTCTGGTGTCATTCCTCGTGTTAGGGACTCGTTTGTCAATAAGGGCGGGTTTCCACTCATTCAAAAAAGAGGAACCAACTTCTTCCCTGGTCCAACACTTTAAAGTCACAGGACACGATATTGACTTTAAAAAGACCAGAACTATCGCCAAAACTGAACACTTTAACAACAGAATAATCAGAGAAGCCATTGAGATAGAAAAACGCCCACACAGCATGAACAAACGAGATGACACCTCCCGCCTACCAGCCATTTGGAAACCCGCCCTTATTGACAAACGAGTCCCTAACACGAGGAAGGACACCAGACCCACACTCACAAGGTCCACACAGGATGTCACCACCGCACATCCACCCAGAAAGCAGACCCAAACCCACACTGATCATGAAGCACGACCAAGGACCAGAAGCCAGACCGCAGCTGCAACATTAGCCATTTCAAACCCCTCCAATCCATTCATGCAGCAGACTGACACCCACTATGAAGATGTAGCACGACCACAAAGCCAAACAACAGCTATACAGCTCACCAGCTTAAATCCCCCTGCAGCACAGAGAAGACTGAGCACAACCAAGACCCCACCCACACAGAACACACCCCAGCCAATCAGAGCACAGAAAAACCCCATCCAATCAGAGCACAGCCAAGCCCCCACCCAATCAGTTCAAACCCCCACTAGCAGTTAAAAGGAAGAAACAGCTGCGATCACACATTGCTCCCAGAAGCACGAAGCTGAAGCCTGAAGATGACGAATGAGACTTCGTCGAAACGTCGTCAAGACACTTCCAATTTTACACGGGAGAAAACACGAACAACCAAAGACATATATATATAAATAAATATATATATATATATATATATATATATATATGTATATGTATATGAATATGTATATGTATATGTATATGTATATGTATATGTATATGTATATGTATATGTATATGTATATGTATATGTATGTATATATGTATGTATATCCTTTACAATCAATATCTTCTAAAATTAATATCCTTTATGAAGAATTCAAAAGAAGAAGTCAAACAGCTGTAGAGGAGGAAATGGAGTCTTAAGAACAGAAAGGGAGAATATTGGATGCGTTTAGCTTCAGGCTAAACGGAATGATCCGAAAATCAGAAAGGATTTTGTACAAAAGATCAGGTTTGGTCCTTCCTCATTCCAGATGGGAGCAGAAAGCATCATGGTCTTCAGTTACAGGAAGGTGATTGCCTGTTCAATATCATGAAAGAAGAAGAGGAAGGAGAAGGAGAAGAGGAAAAGGGAGGAGGAGGAGGAGGAGGAGGAGGAAGAGGAGAAGAAGAAGAGGAGGAGGAGGAGAAAGAAGAAGAGGAGGAGGAGGAGGAGGAGGAGGAGGAGAGGAAGAAGAAATAGAGGAAGAAGAAGAAGAAGAGGGGGAGGAGGAGGAGGAGGAGGAAAAGGAGAAGGAGAGGAGGAGGAGAAGAGACGAAGGAGGAGAAAGAAGGAGGAGGAAGAGGAGAAGCAAAAGAAGAAGAAGAGGGAGGAGGAGGAGAAGAAGAGAAGGAGGAGGAGGAGAAAGAAGAAGAGGAGGAGGAGGAGGAGAAGAGGAAGAAGAAGTAGAGGAAGAAGAAGAAGAAGAGGGGGAGGAGGAGGAGGAAAAGGAGAAGGAGAGGAGGAGGAGGAGGAGAAGAGAGAAGGAGGAGAAAGAAGGAAGAGGAAGAGGAGAAGCAAAAGAAGAAGAAGAGGGGGAGGAGGAAGAGGAGGAGGAGGAGGAGGAGGAGGAGGCAGCAGCAGCAGCAGCTAAGGAGCTGAAGAAGCTTCTTGGATGAGAAGCGAAACGTCTTCAAAGAAAAACCAGAAAGTCCAGTTGCCTCTTGAAAAAAAGCACCTTTGGGACTACAGCTTAATACTTTCTTGGTATTCCTTGGAGATCATCAGCCAAGTGCTGTATTCAACTTCAGCCTGTTTTAATGACATCATGACCCAGATAGTGCTCAACGTATAACTCTTCACGGAGTGATCGTTTGAAGGTACATCACTAAAAAAAAAAAAAAAAGTGGCAAGTTGCTTTTTCACACTTACGACCGTTGCGTCATCCCCACGGTCACGTGATCGAAATGTATATGCTTGGCAACCGACTCATATTTATGACGGATGACGGGGTCATGGGATTCCCCCTTCCGACAAGCAAAGTCAATGGGGAAGCCCGATTCATTTAACAACCGCGTTACGAACTTCGCAGCGGCAGGGATTCACTCAACAGCTGTGGGCAGGAAAAGCTGTAAAATGGAGCGAAACTCCTTTAACAACTGTCTTGGCTCAGCCATGGAACTTTTCATTGGGGAAATTGTGGTCGTAAATCAAGGACTGCCTGTACCTTAAAAAAAAGTTCTCCAACCTTGGTCCCTTTAAGACTTGTGGACTTCAACTCCCAGAGTCCCTCAGCCAGCAAAGCTTGGCTTTGCTGGCTGAGGGTTGAGAGTATCTTGGCGAAGTTTCGACGAGGTCTCACTCATCATCTTCAGGCTGGTGCTTTCGGCTTCGTGCTTGTGCGAGCAAAGCGTGGTCGGAGCTGCCGTCTCTCTTGAAATACTGGTGGGGAGGTGTGGAGTGCTGGCTTTGTTGCTGTAAGCAAAGCTGGCTGAGGAACTCTGGGAGTTGAAGTCCACAAGTCTTAAAGGGACCAAGGTTGGAGACCCCTGCCTTAAAACATGAATAAGGGGAGCAGATGACTAATGCATTGTTAGCTCTACATGGGGAGAGGATGGTTAATCCTTTGGACTTGCATTCCGGAAAAAAGAAGAGACCCTGCTGAACAAACTTACTAATATGTAAATTCTTTCCTGTTGGCTTATTCGGTTCCCAAGATGCTGTTCATTGACCCTTTTGAGGGTAAAAAAACCTCAATAATGAGACTCACGATGAATCATTCCTAGTCTGTTTGTGACGGCAACTCTTGTCAAGGAGGCAGTTGACAAGCATTATCAAGAACAAATCCTGGACTGGAATCGGTGGTGGGATTCAGCCAGTTCGGACGAACCGGTAGTTAATTTTTTTTTTTAATTTGCATTTATATCCCGCCCTTCTCCGAAGACTCAGGGCGGCTTACACTATGTCAAGCAATAGTCTTCATCCATTTGTATATTATATACAAAGTCAACTTTTATTGCCCCCAACAATCTGGGTCCTCATTTTACCTACCTTATAAAGGATGGAAGGCTGAGTCAACCTTGGGCCTGGTGGGACTTGAACCTGCAGTAATTGCAAGCAGCTGCTGTTAATAACAGACTGTTTTAGCAGTCTGAGCCACTCAAGGACCCTTGCTGGCTGGGTCTGTCCTTTCCTGCCCCACCCCTTCCAGGAGACCCTACGCGCCCCGTTTTCGCTCCCAGGAGGCTGCAAGGAGGCCTACTAAGGCCAAAATGGGGCGGGGGGGGGTGCAGTGTATCCCCCCAGCCCGTTTTTGCTCCTGGGGGGGTGCAGGAAGCCTAGTGCTGCCTGTCACACCCCCTGGCAATGCCCACCCAGCCGGTCATTAGAGCAGAGAACCAGTTGTTAAATTATTTGAATCCCGCCACTGCCTGGAATGGTCCTTAGTCTGAATCAATAAGGCTCCACTTACATCCTTAAGTTCTGTTTCTAACCATCTCACGATTTTGATCCTTGTTTCTTCTCTGCTTGAACATCCCAAAGGTGCTTTTTCCAAAAGGTAGCTGGACTTTCTTGGCTATTTTTTGTTTGTTTGTTTGTTTGAAAATGTTTCGCTTTTCATCTGTAGGAAGTTAGCATCCACTCTTCTCCTAGAAGAATGAAATATTCTAGGACAGTAATGGTTAACCTTTTTGCCATTGCGTGCCAGGAGAGGGGAGCGGGAGCATCGCGCATGTGCCCATACCCATAATTTTATGCGCCCCGCGCATGCGAGCATGACCCCCCTCCCCGTTCTTCCCCCACTCCTGGCACGCGATGGCCCGGTAGGCCCATTTTTCTCTCTCACCTGGCTCCAGAGCCTCTCTATGAGTCTGGGGAGGGCGAAAACAGCTTTCCCCAGTCCCCCCGGAGGCCCTCTGGAAGCCAAAAACAGTCCGTTTCTGGCTTTTGTTGAGCCTGGGGTGGGGGAACGCCATTTTTGCCCTCCCCAGACTCATAGAGAAGCTCTGGAGCTAGGTGAGAGTGAAAAACGGGCCTTCCCAACACCCCCCAGGCCCTCCAGAGGCAGGAAACAGCCTGTCTCACGTGCCCACTGATATGGCTACATGTGCCACCTGTGGCATGCATGCCATAAGTTCGCCATCACGGTTCTAGGAAATATCAAAAAGGTAGAATATTATATTTCTCTGGATGAGAAATGGAGAAAACTGTTTTTTTAGAGGCAGGAAGCAGACTCACTCTTAATAGCCCCCACCCTCCTCAATAGCCCACAACAGATGTCAGCACTTAAGAGATAAAGAGATAGCTAGGTCTATTCATAAGCAAGATCCAAAAAAGGTAAGATTAGGGTTAGGGTTAGCCCTCTACCCATCTAGCAACAGAACTCGCCACATGGCACCTTAGGAGACTGCATCACCCAGCAAGGCTCAACCAAGCTTGGGACTCAAAAGACAACCTACAAAGTTACCTCTGCATGGCCCCATGGGAGTCTGACAACCAATCAGAATACCAGCTCAAATTCAAAGCCCAACAGAAGGTATAAATCTCTCTCTCTCTGTCTCACCCGTGTGCTTTTTTGCCCAGGACTTCAAAACTATCTGGTCCTGTCCACCATTAAACCATCTTTTCAGTCTCCACGTTTCCAGTTTCTTTCTCCACACTTGGAACTGAGCCCTGATGGACATTTCTCCCAACACATCCAAAAAGCTTCTCCAGTTCTAACTTAAAGGAAAATACCACGAGAGTCCAGCTGCCTTTTGAAAAAGTGCCTTTAGGATAATCTGGATCAGGGGTCTCCAACCTTGGCAACTTTAAGCCTGGTGGACTTCAACTCCCAGAATCCCCCAGCCAGCTTTGCTGGCTGGGGAATTCTGGGAGTTGAAGTCCACCAGGCTTAAAGTTGCCAAGGTTGGAGACCCCTGATCTGGATGATTGAGAATCTCCATGGACATTCTTTGCCCGGAGTTTTAAGTGGAGACGTTTTACCTTGTTCCCGGAATATTTCTGCTGAAAACGGATGGAATCTCTGTTGTTGGAATCTCTGTGATCTCCTAGAAGATTAAAGATCACGGCCAGTTTTGATTGCCACACTATAAAAAAAGGTGTTGAGACTCTTAGGAAGAGTGCAGAGAAGAGCAACCAAGATAACTAGGGAACTGGAGGTTAAAATATATGAAGAATGGTTGCAGGAATTGTTACGTCTAGTTTAACAAAAAGAAGGATCAGGGGTAACATTATTATTTATTATTTATTATATTTGTATACCGCCCATCTCCCGAAGGACTCAGGGCGGCTCACAGACAAAAAACAACAGAAAACATATAATAGATAAAAAACAGCTAAAGAATAGATAGTTAAATTCAATTGAATATTGAAAGCAATGTTCCAATACCTGAGGGACTCCCACTGTGAAGTTTCCGAAAGATGCCCTGATGAATTCTTGCAAAGCTTTCAAGTTGCCAGCCACAAAGAAGAGGGGTGGTCAACCTGTTTTCCAAAGCCCCTGACGGCAGGACAAGAAGCCAAAGGATGGATACTAATCAAGGAGAGAGAAGCTACCTGGAACTAAGGAGAAATTCCCTGACAATGAGAACGATTAATCAGTGGAACAACTTGCCTCTAGAAGTTGTGAATGCTCCAACACTGGAAGTTTTTAAGAAGAGGTTGGATAACCATTTGTCTGAAATGGTAGAGGGTTTCCTGCTTAAGCAGGAGGTTGGACTAGAAGACCTCCAAGGTCCCTTCCAACTCTGTTATTATTGTATTATCTATCTATCTATCTATCTATCTATCTATCTATCTATCTATCATTCATCTATCTATCTATCTATCTATCTATCTATCTATCTATCTATCTATCTATCTATCTATCTATCTTATCGGAAGTTGTGAATGCTCCAACACTGGAATTTTTTAAGAAGATGTAGGATAACCATTTGTCTGAAGTGGTGTAGGGTTTCCTGCCTGGGCAGGGGGTTCCAACTCTATTATTCTCTTATCTTAACCCAATGATGGAGACTTCTTCCAAGGTTCCTCTGCCCCAGATTTGTCTCCGCTCAGGGGTAACCTCAGCTTCACACCATCCCAAACCTTCTCAACCTCTGGCTGACCCTTCGCAAGGTGAGAATCCAAGGAATGCTCTCATAGCAAGCAGGTCACTCATTCCGACATAAGGTGCGAATAACAGTTTTGGCAAGATGGGAAGTCATGACAATGATTTCTTTCAGTCTTCAATTAGGGTTGGAAGCAGGACGACCGAGAGAGCCCGATTCACAACCATTTCTTTTTTTGTCTACCATTTGTTACACAGGGAAGACTTCTCAGAGTTTGTCAAGTTTGATCCCTGGGCTGAATGCCCTTCCTTGCAAAAGACCTTGCTGTTTAAAAATAATTCTCCCCTGGGAAAGTTTATTCTTGCTCAGTCTGTCTGCATCAGCAGGGGGTTCACTTGCCAAAGGGCTTGCAAAGGACGCTGTCCTTTGAATCATAGATTCTCCTTGGGAGGTCTCCAAAAATCAAGAAGAGCTTGCACTTAGTAGAGATCAGTCTTCATTTGTGTGTCCTAGTTAAGCTACCTTATCCTCCTATCTGCTATGCTCTTTCTCTGGCTTATAATAGCAACAGCAATTGCACTTAGACTTATAAACCGCTTCACAGTGCTTTTACAGCCCTCTCTAAGCAGTTTACAGAGTCAGCCTCTTGCCCACAACAATCTGGGTCCTCATTTTACTGACTTCGGAAGGATGAAAACCTGAGTCAACCTAGAGCTGGTCAGAATTGAACTACTGGCAGTTGGGCAGAATTAACCTGCAATACTGCTTTCTAACCACTGTGATCATGTAAGCTAATGTAAGGTAATGTGAGGTAAGGTAAGGTAAGGTAAGGTAGCATAACATAACATAACATAACATAACATAACATAACATAACATAACATAACATAACATAACATAACATAACATAACATAACATAACATAACATAACATAACATAACATAGTATATATATTATAGTATAGTACAGTACAGTATAGTAATGTATTATAATATGGTAATGTGACATGATATATGATATAATATAGCATAGCATAGCATAGCATAGCATAACATAGTAGAACATAACATAACATAACATAACATAACATAACATAACATTAGTATATATAGTATAGTACTGTATAGGATAGGATAGGATGGGATGGGATGGGATAGGATAGGATAGGATAGGATAGGATAGGATAGGATAGGATAGGATAAAAGGGGGTTAGACTAGAAGACCTCCAAGGTCCCTTCCAACTCTGTTATTCTGAATAATAATACAGGAGGAGGAGGAAAGGGGGAGAGTGATAGGAAGAAAAAGAGAGAGAAAGGGAAGAAGAAAAGCAGAAAGAGAAGGAGAAGGAGAAAAGGAGGCAGAGAAGGAGAAGGGGATGAAGAAAAGCCGAAGGAGAGTGATAGGGAAAAGAAGAAGAGGGACAAGGGGAAGGAGAAAAACAGAAGGAAAGAGAAGGAGAAGGAATAGGAGAAGGGGTTGGGGAAGAGGAAGGAGAAGGAGAAACGAAGGAGAGGGAGAAAGAAAAGGAGAAGGAGGAAGAGCAGGGGGAGAAGGAAAAGGGGGAAAAGAAAAAAAGGAGAGGAAGAAGGAGAAGGAAAAAGAGAAGGAGAAGGGGAAGGAGTAGAAGACCTTCAATATAATAAGGCAGGGCTGTGTAATGTTTTTCAGGGCCCACATTTGATCTTCAAGGGTTAACGTCAGTGGCCAGAGTTTAAAAGGTTAGTCAAGGCCAACTTTGTGTGGGCTCAGTAGGAAAACAAAAAAATTGAAATCTACAGTATTACATTAAGTGAATAGAGCTCAGATAATTATGCCTCAGGCATTTAATGACATCTTTCATGTTTTTTTTTTCCACTTCTTTCGCATTAAACCTTATAATTTGTTGGAATCTGTTGGAGAGGATCTCGAGGGGCACATTCTAAAATTTTGGGGGATCAGAAGCGATTCTTGGATGCCCTCAACCAACCCCCCCCACCCCCCCTTGCAGGCTAAATCATTCTTAGAAGGCAAGGCATCAAGAACTCTTACCGAAACTGGTTAACCCTTTTGAGCAATTATTGGTAGTCCTCGACTTACGACCCGCAAGCGAGCCCGACATTTATTACGTTGCTAAGGGAGTCATTCTCCACCATTTTTATGACCTTTCTTGCCTCCGTTGTTAAGTGAATCACTGCCGCTGGTCCGTTGCTAAGTGAATCCGGCTTCCTCCTCGATTTTGCTCGCCGGAAGGTCGCGAAAGGGGATCATGTGACCACCACCCCCTCCCCGGGGCACTGCAAAACCGTCATAAATATGAATCAGTGGCCAAGCGTCTGAATTTTGATCACGTGACCTTGGAGGTTGCTGCAACGGTTGTATGTGTGAAAATTGGTTATACGTCACGTTTTTCAGTGCTGCTGTAACTTCAAACGGTCACTAAACGAAGTGTTATAAGTCAAGGACTACCTGTATTATTATTATTCCATTAAATGACCCCGGGACACTGCGACCGTTATAAACGTGAGTCAGTTCCCAAGCCCCCGAAAGTAAATCACGTGACCCTGGGGGGGGGATGCTGCAACGGTCGTAAGCATGAAACGTGGTCATAAGTCACTTTCTCCGGCGCCATTTTAGCTTCAAACCCTCACTAAACGAATAACAGGGAGTCGCTTTTTTTCCCAGTGCTGCTGCAACTTCAAACGGTCACTAAGCGAAGTGTTATAAGTCAAGGACTACCTGTATTATTCTTCCATCAAATCCCGACTGGCCATAAGTCACTTTTTCCAGCGCCGTTTTCAAACCGTCACTAAACGAATAATACAGGCAGTCCTCGATTTACAACTTCCAACGGTCGCTAAATGAAGAGTTGTAAGTCGAGGACTTACCCGTTGCATTGTTCTGCTCAACCCACGACTGGATTTTTCCATTAGGTTTGCTTATTTGCAGAACGTTAATATGCACAAAGGCTCTTCAAGCCCTTCGGATATATGCTCTCTTTCCCATTGTATATAACTGTGATGGTGAACCTATGGCACGTGTGCCATAGGTGACACATGTAGTCATATCAGTGGGCATGCGAGACATGTTTTCTGCCTCTGGAGGGCCTGGGAGGTGTTGGGAAGGCCCATTTTTCTCTCACACCTAGCTCCAGAGCTTCTCTATGAGTCTGGGGAGGGCAAAAACGGCGTTCCCCACCCCCCCCAGGCCCTCCAAAGGCCAGAAACGGGCTGTTTTTGGCTTCCAGAGGGCCTCTGGGGGACTGGGGAAGGCTGTTTTCACCCTCCCCAGACTCATAGAGAGGCTCTGGAGCCAGGTGAGAGAGAAAAATGGGCCTACCAGGCCATCGCGTGCCAGGAGTGGGGGGAAGCGGGGGGGGGGGTCGTGCTCTCATGCGCAGAATGGGGCGCATAGAATTATGAGTGTGGGCATACGCGTGACACACACACACACACCGCTACCTTCTCCTGTCACGCGATGGCAAAAAGGTTAGCCATCACTGGTATATATATAAAGTGAAAAGGAAATTATCCCGAACGGGATGTTTGTGTCAAAAACAAACAAACAAAAAAACTGTTTTTGGTCTTCGAAAACCCACGGACAGACTTCTCTGCAAGAGAAACACTTTTTTTGGGTGTGTTTTTCATTAAAAGCAGCTTTGGGCCTCCAGTCCTAACGTTTAATGATGCTGACCGCAAAAGTACACCTCAAACATTTGCAGCCAGAGAAATCATCATGAGGTAAAAACAGGGGATCAATAGGAAATAATTCTGTTTATGTATCCGGGGGTTTTATTTTTATCAGCAGAAAGTTGTGTGTGTGTGTTTTCCTCCCCCCCCCCCTTGCAACATTAGCTTCGGGGATTTTATAGAAGGCAACGCGGAATTTTTTTTTTTGCTATTTTTTCATGTTGTTTGAATTAGGAAAACTGGCAAGAGGCAGATACGAATTGCAAATGAAATAAAACACTATGCGATGGCTGTTCTCTGGCTTGTGCGAGTTGGAGACCCTTTGTGTCCTTTGTGTATGTAATACGCACCTAAACACCCCCCCCACCTCGAAAAAAAAACCAGACAGAGCTTCCATTACAATGTTGTGGCTGCCATCTTGATTTTTTAGGTACCTCGCTGAGCCCTCTGTTTTGCACTGCACAGGGAGCCTTGAGTTACGACCACAGTTGAGCCCCCAAATTTCTGTTTGCTACACGAGACAGCTGTTAGACAGGAGTTTTGCTCCGTTTTATGCCCTTTTCTTGCCACGGTTAAGTGAATAGCCACTGGAGTTATTAAATTAGGAACTGTTTCAACTCCTACCCTCAAAACGATGCTACAGAGCACTGCACACCAGAACAACTAGACACAAGAACAGTTTTTTCCCAAAGGCCATCACTCTGCTAAACAAATAATTCCCTCAACACTGTCAAACTATTTACTAAGTGTGCATTACTATTAATCTTCTCATTGTTCCCATCACCCATCTCCTTCCACTTATGACTGTAACTTTGTTGCTTGTATCGTTACGATTTATACTATAATTGATTGTTTCCTGATTGCTTATTTGTAGCCTATGACTATCATTGTGTTGTATCATTAAGTGTTAAATTTGTACCCTATGACTAACATTATGTGTTGTAAATGTTGTACCTTGATGAAGGTATCTTTTCTTTTATGTACAATGAGAGCATATGCACCAAGACAAATTCCTTGTGTGTCCAACTACACTTGGCCAATAAAGAATTCTATTCTATTCTATTCTATTCTATTCTATTCTATTCTATTCTATTCTATTCTATTCTTATTCCTATTCAATCCCATCCCTTCCTTCACTCCATTATTATTCTATTCCATTCCATTCCATTTGAATCTTTTCTATTTTCTATTCTATTCTATTCTATTCTATTCTATTCTATTCTATTCTATTCTATTCTATTCTATTCTATTCTATTCTATTGATATTGATATTGATATTGTTTCCTGATTGCTTATTTGTACCCTATGACTATCATTAAGGGTTGTACCTTATGATTCTTGATGAGTGTATCTTTTCTTTTATGTACACTGAGAGCATATGCACCAAGACAAATTCCTTGCGTGTCCAATCACACTTGGCCAATAAAAAATTCTATTCTATTCTATTCTATTCTATTCATGGTTCTTAAGTGAATCGGGCCTCCCCATTGACTTTGCTTATCAGAGGTCGCAGAAGGGGATCACAAGACCCCAGGACAGTGCGACCGTCATAAATATGAACCAGTTCCCCAGTGTCCAAATTTCGATCACGTGACCAGAGGAATGTCGCAACGGTTGTTAAGTGTGAAAAATGGCTCATGTCACTTTTTTCAGTACCGTTGCAACTTTGAACGGTCACTAAATGAACTTGATATAGACTAGAATAACAGAGTTGGAAGGGACCTTGGAGGTCTTCTAGTCCAACCCTCTGCTTAGGCAGGAAACCCTACATCACTGTTGTAATATGAGAACTAATGTTGTGTCCTGTCGCCTGCTGGCCCCTCCAGCAGCCGATCAGAGGAGGCGGCGGCATGGGAGTCAGGGCCAGCATCAAGGCAACCTGAGAGCTCCGAGGAGGAAGATGGAAAGGAGCTGTTGTGTCTTGCCCACTCTCACAGAGTGTCAGAGAGAGAGAGAGAGAGATGGGGCAGAGCCTGGGCCATCCATCAACCCTCACATAAGAGTCAACAGCCCTCAGGTCTGGAGGTGGCTGATGAGGAAGAGGAGGAACAGCTGGGTCCAGTGCCTGATGCGTGGATGTGCAAAAGGCAGAGGAGAGGAGAGCAGTGGAAATCTATGGGCCGGTCCTTGGGAAGGAAGAGCCACCGCTGCCAGCGAAGCCCCACCCTTGCTCTGGGGATAAAAGGTAGGGGGTGGAGATGAATAGATGTGGCAGAGAACTATTTATCTCCCTGCCGGACAGATTTGCTAGCCTGCGGTGAGAGAGAATTTTTTTGCTGGGGCTGCTGGCGCTCCTAATCATTGCTTCAACTACAGATGGTTTGTCATGTTTGGGGAGCTGGGTCAGAACACCTACCTGTTCGTTTGAACAGCAGCCATGGATCAATTCAATTTTTTTAAAAAAAAAATCTACAGGTAATCCTCAACCTACCGGTGGCTGCTTAGTGACCGTTCCAGGTTACAGCATATCCTTCCAAAGCTACTTGGTTATAACCTGGTTATAAGCAAAGGACCCTTTACTGTTATCTTTGCTCATTTGCTTGTACAAAGAATTCTAGAATCAATGAAAAACCAAACACACTGCATATTAAATACCGTCCTTACCACCGGATCTCAGTGGTGGAAACCATCATAAATATATAACATATATTTTTATTATCGCCACCGGTGCTGGTATTATTGTGGCAGGATGGATGCTAATGATGTATATTCCTTTTCAGGGTTTAGAACCGGCTGCTCAGCAGGGAACCGACTTAGAAAATGCAATATTTGGGTAGCAGTAGCGAAACAGGCAATTTCCATCCTCCGGACCTGTGGAAAAGAGAGTGGAAAAGAGAATTGCCAGTCACATAATCCCATTATAGGAATGTCAGCTGTGACCACACTTGGAATACTAGATATACTTCTAGTTGCTATGCCTTTGAAAAACAGGACTGTAATGCTGTAAAAAAAAAAGGAGAGAAAAAAAATAAGCAGTGTAGGATTCTCCCTCGAACCCTTATCATTACTACACAACAGACACACACACACACAAACACACATATAGGTAAAGGTTCCCCTCGCACATATGTGCTAGTCGTTCCCGACTCTAAGGGGCAGTGCTCATCTCCGTTTCAAAGCCAAATAGCCAGCGCTGTCTGAAGATGTCTCCGTGGTCATGTGGCCGGCATGACTCAACGCCAAAGGCGCACGAAACACTGTTACCTTCCCACCAAAGGTGGTCCCTATTTTTCTACTTGAATTTTTTACCTGCTTTCGAACTGCTAGGTTGGCAGAAGCTGGGACAAGTCACGAGAGCTCACTCCATTACACGGCACTAGGGATTCGAACTGCTGAATTGCCAACCTTTCGATTGACAAGCTCAGTGTTTTAGCCACTGAGCCACCACATCCCCCTTTATATATACTGCTCAAAATAAATAAATAAAGGGAACACCCACACAACACAATGTACTGTATTTAATAAGAATATTTCATTCCTTCAAATCTAGGATGTCTTACAGTATACAGTAAAGGGAACACAAAAATACTGTAAGACAGCCTAGATCTGAAGGAATGAAATATTCTTATTAAATACAGTGCATTGTGTTGTGTGGGTGTTCCTTTATTTTTTTGAGCAGCGTGCATATATATGTATGTATGTATGTATGTATGTATGTATATGTATATGTATACACACATCCCTGCAGTCATATGATCTCATTTTGGATGCTTGAAAACTGACTGGAATTTACAACCGGTTGCAATGTTCCCACAGCCAGTATTTGTGGTGTTTTTTGTTGTTTTCTGTCAGAAAAATGGCAAAAAATGCCCCTTGGTTTATGCTGGATTGACTTCACAACCCCCTAGTTCACTTAAGAACCATGAGATTTGCTTAACAGCTACAGTTGATGGACTTTATGACCATCATAAAAACGCTTGTAAAATTGAGTCAGGTCACATGTGGTGGCTCGCTTAACCTCAATGACTCACAACCACAATTCAGGTTAGCACTGTGGTTGTTGAACAAGGACTACTTGTAATATGACACAGGGCAGAAAGTGGAAGGGGAGGAGGGGGGAGGAGGAGGAGGAGGAGGAGAAGAAGAAGAAAAAGAAGAAGAAGATGTAGTAGTAGTAGTAGTAGTAGTTAGTAGTAGTAGTAGTAGTGGAGAAGGAGGAGGAAGAAGAGAAGGAAAAGGAGGAGGAAGAGAAGGAGGAAGGCTAGGATGAGGACAATGAGGAGGACAATGAGGAGGGGAAGAGGAGAAGAGGAGGAGGAAGGCTAGGAGGAGGAGGAAGACAATGAGGAGAGGAACGGGGATGGGAGGAGAAAAAGAAGGAGAAGGAGAAGAAGAAGAAGAAATGATGTAGTAGTAGTAGTAGTGGAGAAGGAGGAGGAAGAAGAGGAGGAAGAGGAGGAAGAGAAGGAGGAAGGCTAGGATGAGGACAATGAGAAGGACAATGAGGAGGGGAAGAGGAGAAGAGGAGGAGGAAGAGGTGGAGGGGAAGGGGGAGAGGGAGGAGGAGGAAGGCTAGGAGGAGGAGGAGGACAATGAGGAGAGGAACGGGGATGGGAGGAGAAAAAGAAGGAGAAGGAGAAGAAGAAGAAGTTTATGATGTAGTAGTAGTAGTAGTAGTAGTGGAGAAGGAGGAGGAAGAAGAGGAAGAGGAGGAAGAAGAGAAGGAGGAAGGCTAGGATGAGGACAATGAGGAGGACAATGAGGAGGGGAAGGGGGAGAGGGAGGAGGACTAAGGTTAGGAGGAGGAGGAGGACAATGAGGAGAGGAACGGGGATGGGAGGAGAAAAAGAAGGAGAAGAAGAAGAAGATGATGATGTAGCAGTAGTAGCAGTAGTAGTGGAGAAGGAGGAGGAAGAAGAGGAGGAAGAGGACGAGGAAGAGAGGAGGAAGAGAAGGAGGAAGGCTAGGATGAAGACAATGAGGAGGACAATGAGGAGGGGAAGGGGAGAAGAGGAGGAGGAAGAGGAGGAGGGGAAGGGGAAAGAGGAGGAGGAAGAGGAGGAGGGGAAGGGGGAGAGAGGAGGGAGTAAGGCTAGGAGGAGAAGGAGGACAATGAGGAGAGGAACGGGGACAGGAGGAGAAGGAGAAGGAGAAGGAGAAGGAGAAGAAGAAGAAGAAGAGGAGGAGGAGGAGGAGGAGGAAGAAGAAGAGGAAGAAGAGGAGGAAGAGAAGGAAGAAGAGGTGGAGGAGGAGGAAGAAGAGGAGGAGGAGGAGGAATAATCTAGAGTGCTCTAGATTGGTAGCCAAACAGCTAGAAACAAGATCATAAACAAATGGGGGCAGAGGCATGAATGTCCATGCTTGCAATTTCAACTTCACTTTCGGTCATTCCTGCTGGATCTGACCTCTTTCACAGGCTAGCATAATGATGACTTACGGCAAAGTCATAGAGGGCAAGATGCATCATTATGGATTAGTCCTGGAGTCTGCCATAGCTGGAGACTTAACGGGATGCTCAAGAAAGGCTCAATTAACATCCCTAAGAGAGGCTCCCCTCCCAGTTAATGGGAGCGGAAAGCCTGATCAAAGGAAAGGCCAATCGATCTCAAAAGTGCTTTAAGACAGAACAAGTCGTCATTGTTATTACTCTAGCAAATCGGAGAAGGTCTTTTTCTTTTTTTTAAAAAAAAAAACGCACTTCCACGGGTGCAAGGGCACGGAATATATCGTGTCAGATGGCGCGCAGTGTGACTATGTGAGACAACCCAGGAGCAACTACAGTAAACGGAGGTTTGTATTTTAAATAGTGGATTTATCTACCAAGAATATATACCCACACATACTTTAGTCAGACCTCAAAACAAACAGCAATCAGCAATTACAGCACGGAAGCGCACACGGAGAGGACAGAGAGAGAGAGAGAGATACGCCCCCAACAGGGCCTCTTCTTATTAGAGGCTCTTAAAGTGATATCAGCCCAAAAACCTTGCTGACTCATTCCCGCTATGACATCATCGTAGCAGCTGGTCAGCTCTTTGATCGTTACCCTGACATATTGGATTTTGAAGAAGCAGGATGGGAAGAGAATGGGTGTTTTTGAACTTTGGGATGGGAGAGAAAACTCTTGAGAGAACCATGGGTAGCCAACCAAACAACTAGATCAGTGGTGGTTTTTCAAAAATTATTACTACCGGTTCTATGGGTGTGGTTTGGTGGCCGTGGCATGCAGTGGTGGGATTCAGCCAGTTCGCACCTATTTGGGAGAACCGGTTGTTAACTTTCTAAGCAGTTCGGAGAACCGGTTGTTGGAAGAAATCTTATTTTGTTTTTTCCCCCCCCCACTTTACAGGGCTAATCCTGTAAGGAAGGAAAACATTCTGGTGGTGTTTCTAGCCTAATCTTTATTGCTCTGCTTGCAGAAACTGCCTCTCTGGTTAACCCTTAGTACATTGTAACAGCTAAGGTGAAGTGCCCATCAACATGAGTGATGTTGAGTTGGCCACGCCCACACGGTCACATGACCACCGAGCCACGCCTACCCCAGCTGGTCATTAGGGCAGAGAACTGGCTGTTAAATTATTTGAATCCCACCACTATTGGCATGGCTTGGTGGGCATAGCAGGGGAAAGATACTGTAAAATCTCCATTCCCAACCCACTCCAGGGGAAGGATACTGTAAAATCTCCATTCCCTCCCCACTCCAGGGGAAAGATACTGTAAAATCTCCATTCCCTCCCCACTCCAGGGGAAGGATACTGTAAAATCTCCATTCCCTCCCCACTCCAGGGGAAGGATACTGTAAAATCTCCATTCCCAACCCACTCCAGGGGAAGGATACTGTAAAATCTCCATTCCCTCCCCACTCCAGGGGAAGGATACTGTAAAATCTCCATTCCCTCCCCACTCCAGGGGAAGGATACTGTAAAATCTCCATTCCTCCCACTCCAGGAAGGATACTGTAAAATCTCCATTCCTCCCACTCCAGGGAAGGATACTGTAAAATCTCCATTCCCAACCCACTCCAGGGAAGGATACTGTAAAATCTCCATTCCTCCCACCCAGGAAGGATACTGTAAAATCTCCATTCCTCCCACTCCAGGGAAAGATACTGTAAAATCTCCATTCCTCCCACTCCAGGGAAGGATACTGTAAAATCTCCATTCCTCCCACTCCAGGGAAAGATACTGTAAAATCTCCATTCCTCCCACTCCAGGGAAAGATACTGTAAAATCTCCATTCCTCCCACTCCAGGGAAAGATACTGTAAAATCTCATTCCCTCCCCACTCCAGGGGAAAGATACTGTAAAATCTCCATTCCCTCCCCACTCCAGGGGAAGGATACTGTAAAATCTCCATTCCCTCCCCACTCCAGGGGAAGGATACTGTAAAATCTCCATTCCCAACCCACTCCAGGGGAAGGATACTGTAAAATCTCCATTCCCTCCCCACTCCAGGGGAAGGATACTGTAAAATCTCCATTCCCTCCCCACTCCAGGGGAAAGATACTGTAAAATCTCCATTCCCTCCCCACTCCAGGGGAAAGATACTGTAAAATCTCCATTCCCTCCCCACTTCAGGGGAAGGATACTGTAAAATCTCCATTCCCTCCTCACTCCAGGGGAAGGATACTGTAAAATCTCCATTACCAACCCACTCCAGGGGAAGGATACTGTAAAATCTCCATTCCCTCCCCACTTCAGGGGAAAGATACTTTAAAATCTCCATTCCCTCCCCACTCCAGGGGAAGGTTACTGCAAAATCCCCATTTCCTCCTGATCAGCTGGGACTCGGGAGGCAGAGAATAGATGGGGGTGGGGCCAGTCAGAATCTTTACTACCGGTTCTCTGAACTACTCAAAATTTCCGCTGCTGGTTCTCCAGAACTGGTCAGAACCTCCTGAAACCCACCTTTGAACTAGATGGACAAAAGCATGGATAGGAAAAGCAAACATTAACTAATTAACTCAGAGTTTGCGCTCAAGTAAATGGGAGCCGCGCGTGGCTCCCACGTAACACCACTGCTCCGTAGTCTACACTGGCTTCCTGTGGTCTTTCGGGTGCGCTTCAAGATTTCGGTTACCACCTTTAAAGCGCTCCATGGCTTAGGACCCGGGTACTTACGAGACCGCCTGCTGTTTCCCTATGCCTCCCACCGACCCGTACGCTCTCATAGAGAGGGTCTCCTCAGGGTGCCGTCTGCCAAACAGTGTCGGCTGGTGGCCCCCAGGGGTAGGGCCTTCTCTGTGGGAGCATCGACGCTCTGGAATGAACTCCCCCCTGGCCTACGTCAAGTGCCTGATCTTCGGACCTTCCGTCGTGAGCTAAAAACATACTTATTTATTCAAGCGGGACTGGCATAATAGTTTGATTTTAAATTGGGGTTTTATTAATATTTTAAATATTTAAATTTTAATTATCAGCCATTTTCGTAATTTTGCTATGTTTTAATTCATTTTTAACTGTACATATCTTGTATTTTATTTCTGGCTGTACACCGCCCTGAGTCCTTCAGGAGAAGGGCGGTATAAAAATTTAATAAATAATAATAATAATAAAAGGCATCAATGGCCAGGCTTAAGCCATGCTACTGATGAAGACCCAGCTCTCACCTGTCAGTCAGAGTTGACAATGATTTGATAGCACATTACAGGTAGTCCTTGACTTACAACAGTTCATTGAGTGACTATTCAAAGTTACGACGGCACTGAATAAAAGTGGCTTATTACTCTTTCTCACACTTGCAACTGTTCCAGCATCCCCACGGTCGCGTGGTCAACCTTCGGACACGTGGCCGCTAACTCATATTTACGACGGTTGCAAAATCCCCGGGGGGGGGGGCGTGTCACGTGGTTGACCATTTGCAACCTTCTGACAAGCAAAGTCGGGGGGGGGGGAAAGCCAGTTTCACTTAACAACCGGGTTGCTCACTTAACAACTGCAGCGGTTCACTTCCCAACGGGGTCAAGAGAGGAAGGTCGCAAAATGGAACGCCATCCACTTCACAATGGTGTCAAGAAAGGTTGTAAAATGGAACGCGGCTCGCTTCACAACTGTCTTGCTTAGTGGCAAAAACACTGGGCTCAATTGCGGTCGTAAGTCGAGGACTATCTGTGTTGCTGCCCCTATTTCAGAAATATAATATAAAACAGGGAGGCAGGGAATGTTGCGAGTCCCATCCCTTAGGGAGATACACTTGGTGGGACGCAGAAGAAGGGCCTTCTTCATGGTGGCTCCCTCTCTCTGGAGCATCATTCCCACAGAGATTAGAATGGCCCCCACTCTAGCGCTCTTCTGGAAGGCGCTGAAGACCTGGTTCTGCCAGCGGGCCTGGGGAACCCAGAGCGGGATGGAGCCCATTAAATGGCTCGTGTGATGAGTTGTCGCTGGGGTGGGGGAGTTATTATATTATTTCATTAATTTATTCTGCTAACAAAAGTGCATATAGTCAAGGCTCTGGTGTTCCCAGTTGCAATGGATGGCTGTGAAAGTTGGACCATACGAAAGGCTGAGTGCCAAAGAATTGAAGTCTTTGAACTCTGGTGCTGGAGAAGCTCCTGTGAGTCCCTTGGACTGCAAGGCGAACAAACAAGTCAGTCCTAGAGGAGATCAACCCTGACTGCTCTTTAGAAGGCCAGATCCTGAAGAGGAAACTGAAATAGTTTGGCCACCTAATGAGAAGGAAGGACTCACTGGAGAATAGCCTCATGCTGGGAAAGATGGAGGGCAAAAGAAGAAGGGGACAACAGAGAACGAGGTGGCTGGATGGAGTCACTGAAGCAGCCGGCGTGAGCTTAAATGGACTCTGGAGGATGGTAGAGGACAGGAAGGCCTGGAGGAACGTTGTCCATTGGGTCGCGATGGGTCGGACATGACTTGGCAACTAACAACAAGCCTCCTTGAGTCGCCTTGTGTGAATAGGCGGCAAATACAAATTTCCTAAAATGGATAAATTAAATAAATAATCTAAGAAGGGAAGGGGAAATTCCCAGAAAAGAAGAAGGAAAAAAAACCTTTAAAAACACTGACATTTTGCAGGACTGAGAAGAATGACGTCTCAGACCACAAGACCGGTTTTCCCATCTTCTCTTCAACCCTCCCCCTTCTTCCCCCTCCCCATCCCTTGTCTGTCTCTAATGCTTTGTTTGGCTGTAACGTCACAGCATGAAAACCTGGGTAGGATTTTCAACTTCCCCTTCAAACCATGGAGCTCTGCAAGGACCACGTGCTGTTAATCATCAGACTTCTCTTCTCGCCTTGCGTTCCTTCACGCCTCCGTCTCTGGCGTAAAGTTTGCACTGTCCCCCTGAACGTGTTTTCCCGCCGGGTGGCTGGGATCAGGGACTTCCACTCCATCCCTTTCATCGGTTAAAACGGTGGTTTCCAGCTCTGCTCCTTAATCTGGCTCCTGCTTCAGCAGAAGAGATGACCTTGGCTGATTTCAGAAGCTAAGCCTGATGTCAGCTGCTTTTATAGAGGAGACCCCCTGGGAAGTTCTCCAGGTTTCAGCTCGACTGGAAAACGTCCCAGAAGAAGGGCATTCTGGAATTTTTATAGAGTCTAGATTCTAGGGCAGGTGTCGGCAACCTGCGGCTCCAGAGCCGCATGTGGCTCTTTCATCCCCCTACTGTGGCCCCCTATTGGCTGAACCCACCACTGGCTAGCCCCACCCTTTCTCTTCCCTTCCAGTCACTCCTCGCCTGGCCTGAGAGATATGAGAGAGAGAGAGACAGAGAAAGAGACACAGTGTCGTGTCCCACTCCTCCGCTGACGGCCGGGTCAGGGAAATCCGAATCAGGCTTGCCTCTGCAGCTCTGCCCAAAGTCGTAGCAAAGTCCTCAGAGCAGGCAGGAGACCAGTAAGTGACTTCAGCAAGATAAGTTCGACTTTGCCTGACTCAGAGACTGCCAGAAAGCAGATCCTTTATATAGGCCATGGGGTGTGGCTCCATGACTCAGCACTCATTAAGGCCTGCCCCTCCCTTCCTTCTGTTGCCTCCACCTATCCAGTCTTCTGATGCGAGGGTCACTCCAATCAGCAGCTGTTGGAAGTAAACTTTCCTCAGGCTCACCTGCTGTGGAGGAGGGGGAGGGGTCTAGCTGCTCCGTTTGCCTGGGCATGGAGCCAGGGCTGGGGCAGGGATGCTCCTCCTCTGCAGCCTGCTTGGGCATGGAGCCAGGGCTGGGACCGGAGGTTCCCCTCCTCTTCAGCTTGTCTGGGCATGGAGCCAGGACTGGGGCCGGAGGCATACATTCCTCCGTGTTGGGAGCAGATAAGGAGGCCCTGGCTGCTGTGAGAGCGGACAAGACACAACAGAGAGGAGGTGGCTGGATGGAGTCACTGAAGCAGCCGGCGTGAGCTTAAATGGACTCTGGAGGATGGTAGAGGACAGGAAGGCCTGGAGGAACGTTGTCCATTGGGTCGCGATGGGTCGGACATGACTTGGCAACTAACAACAAGCCTCCTTGAGTCGCCTTGTGTGAATAGGCGGCAAATACAAATTTCCTAAAATGAACAAAGTAAATAAATAATCTAAGAAGGGAAGGGGAAATTCCCAGAAAAGAAGAAGAAAAAAAAACCTTTAAAAACACTGAGCTGGTCGGACATTTTGCAGGACTGAGAAGAATGACATCTCAGAGCATTGGCTCATAGACCACAAGACTGGTTTTCCCGTCTTCTCTTCAACCCTCCCCCTTCCCCCTCCCCATCCCTGTCTGTCTCTAATGCTTTGTTTGGCTGTAACGTCACAGCATGAAAACCTGGGTAGGATTTTCAACTTCCCCTTCAAACCATTCGGAGTGGAACATTTCCCAAGGTAGAAGCTTCAACCAGATGGCTGGAGCTCTGCAAGGACCACGTGCTGTTAATCATCAGACTTCTCTTCCCGCCTTGCGTTCCTTCACGCCGCCGTCTCTGGCGTAAAGTTTGCACTGTTCCCCTGAACGTGTTTTCCCGCCGGGTGGCTGGGATCAGGGATTCCCACTCCATCCCTTTCATCGGTTAAAACGGTGGTTTCCAGTTCTGCTCCTTAATCTGGCTCCTGCTTCAGCAGAAGAGATGACCTTGGCTGATTTCAGAAGCTAAGCCTGATCTCAGCTGCTTTTATAGAGGAGACCCCCTGGGAAGTTCTCCAGGTTTCAGCTCGACTGGGCGTCCCAGAAGAAGGGCATTCTGGAATTTTTATAGAGTCTAGATTCTAGGGCAGGTGTCGGCAACCTGCGGCTCCAGAGCCGCATGTGGCTCTTTCATCCTGCTGTGGCCCCTATTGGCTGAACCCACCACTGGCTAGCCCCACCCTTTCTCTTCCTTCCAGTCACTCCTCGCCTGGCCTGAGAGATATGAGAGAGAGACAGAAAGAGACACAGTGTCGTGTCCCACTCCTCCGCTGACAGGGTCAGGGAAATCCGAATCAGGCGTGCCTCTGCAGCTCTGCCCAAAGTCGTAGCAAAGTCCTCAGAGCAGGCAGGAGACCAGTAAGTGACTTCAGCAAGATAAGTTCGACTTTGCCTGACTCAGAGACTGCCAGAAAGAAGATCCTTTATATAGGCCATGGGGTGTGGCTCCATGACTCAGCACTCATTAAGGCCTGCCCCTCCCTTCCTTCTGTTGCCTCCACCTATCCAGTCTTCTGATGCGAGGGTCACTCCAATCAGCAGCTGTTGGAAGTAAACTTTCCTCAGGCTCACCTGCTGTGGAGGAGGGGGAGGGGTCTAGCTGCTCCGTTTGCCTGGGCATGGAGCCAGGGCTGGGGCCGGGGGATGCTCCCTCCTCTGCAGCCTGCTTGGGCATGGAGCCAGGGCTGGGACCGGGAGGTTCCCCCTCCTCTTCAGCTTGTCTGGGCATGGAGCCAGGACTGGGGCCGGGAGGCATACATTCCTCCGTGTTCGGGAGCAGATAAGGAGGCCCTGGCTGCTGTGAGAGCGGACAAGACACAACACACAGAGAGAAATAGTTGTTCCCCACAGAAAACACTGGGAGCCACAAAAGCTGAGTGGACGTGGCTTGGGGGGGTGTCATGTGACTGGGTGGGAGTGAGTGATGTCGAGTTGGCCACACCTACCCAGGTTTTGTGGCTCCCGGTGTTTTCTTTTCTGTGGGAAATGGGTCCAAATGGCTCTTTGAGTGTTTAAGGTTGCAGACCCCTGTTCTAGGGCACTGGTAGCAGCAGGAGTTTGTAGAATCAGAATAGCAATCGGAGTGTTTCCATATTCGGAACAGTTAGTTCCTCCTCGTGCGGCCTCTATGTTAGAAGGTGATGAAATTGTGAGGAACTAGGCAGGCAACAAAATCCAGAAGAGATTATTGCTTGGTCAAGGGAGGGTTTGCTGATAATAGGCTCCTTCTATTGAGAAGGTGGGGAGGGAGGGAGGGAAGGAAGGAAGGAGGGAGTAAAAAAAAAAGAAAAAGTAAGGGAGGAAGGAAGGAAGGGAAAAAGCAAGAAAGAGAGGGAGGGAGGAAGAAAGAAAGAAGGGAGGGAGGGAAGGAAGGGTCTAGTTTCGGAGGAAGGAAGGGAGGGAGGAAGGAAGGAAAAAAGGAAGATGGGAGGGAGGGAGTAGAGGGAGGAGGAAGAAGGAGGGAGGAACAAAGAAAGGAGGGAGAGAGGGAGGAGGAGGGAGGAAGAAGGAGGGAGGAAGGAAGGGTCTAGTTTTGGAGGAAGAAGGGAGGAGGGAGGAAGGAAAAAGGAAAAAGGAAGATGGGAGGGAGGAGGGAGGAGCAAAGGAGGAAGAAAGAAAGAAGGAGGAAAAAGAAAGGAGGGAGGAGGGAGGAAGAAGGAAGGAAGGTGGGAGGGAGGAAGGAAGGAAGGAGGGAGTAAAAAAAAAAGAAAAAGTAAGGGAGGAAGGAAGGAAGGGAAAAAGCAAGAAAGAGAGGGAGGGAGGAAGAAAGAAAGAAGGGAGGGAGGGAAGGAAGGGTCTAGTTTCGGAGGAAGGAAGGGAGGGAGGAAGGAAGGAAAAAAGGAAGATGGGAGGGAGGGAGCAGAGGAAGGAAAGAAAGGAGGGAGGAACAAAGAAAGGGAGGGAGAGAGGAAGGAAGGAAGGAAGGAAGGAGGGAGGGAGGGAAGGAAGGGTCTAGTTTTGGAGGAAAGAAGGAGGAGGGAGGAAGGAAAAAGGAAAAAGGAAGATGGGAGGAGGGAGGAGCAAAGGAGGAAGAAAGAAAGAAGGGAGGAAAAAGAAAGGAGGAGGGAGAGTGGAGGGAAGGAGGAAGGAGGAAGGAAGGAGGAGGGAGAAAAAGGGAGGGGGAATGAAGGGAGGGAAGGAGAAAACGAAGAGAGGAAAGAAGGAATAAAAAAGAGGGAAGGGAAGGAGGAGGGTGGAAGGATGGAAGAAAGAAAGAAAGAAGGGAGTGAAGAAAGAAAGAAAGGAAGGAAGGAAGGAAGGAAGGAAGGAAGGAAGGAAGGAAGGAAGGAAGGAAGGAAGGAGGGAAATTTACTTTCTTTTTTCCATGAAAACTAAATGCGAACAGACAAAAGAATTGCAAGAGAAAAAAATTCTGGCACAAGTAGACAATGTCATATTGATCTATCAGATGTTGAAGAAAGTGGTACCCGGAAGAAACAGGCTTTATCCATCTTTTCAGCAGATGGATAACCTCCTGCATTTTTAACATGTGAGCCACAGATTGTGCTGTAGAGATGCTTGGGGAATCAGGATCAGCCCACTGATACCCTGTGCTCTGCCAATCTTCCCTAGGCTGGCATTTTATATATACCATGATCTTTTTTTTAAAAAAAAAATATTTTCATTGGATAATTATTCAGACTTTTACATGTAGGGCAGATACAGAAACAATCTGGTCTATAACCACAGCAGAATCAAACTGATAATTTTAGGCACTGAAAAATATACGTATTGTTTTGATTCCATGATTAATCAGCAAGTGAACAATAAAGCCAGATCATATACAATTCTTGCTCTGAAACTGGGGAAAAAAAAAACGATCTACCAAGAGTGTAGTGGGTCATCTTGAAATCATTTCACATCAAAGGAAATATGGCTTTGGCAAAGATGACTGCAAAATAATCTGGAGGAAATCCTGCCCCATCATCTCCTTTTTATACGATATAGAGCTAGTCTTGGATATTCAGCAGCTCTCTTAGAAACGTATCTGCAAATAGGCAGGATCTATCATAGAACTGTAGGACTGGAAGGGGCCTTGGAGGTCTTCTAGTCCAACCCTTTGCTCAAGACAAGGGTCCTTATTAACATCCTGGACAAATGGTGATCCAATCTTTGCTTGAAAACCTCTAGTGATGGTGAACCTACAACTCCGGAAGTCAAGCTGTAGACTTTTGAATAGAATAGAATAGAACAGAACAGAACAGAACAGAACAGAACAGAACAGAAAAGAACAGAATAGAATAGAATAGAATATTTGGAGTGGAGTGGAATAGAATAGAATAGAATAGAATAGAATTTTTTTTTATTGGCCAAGTGTGATTGGACACAAAAGGAATTTATGTGTACATAAAAGAAAAGATACCTTTGTCAAGAATCATAAGGTACAACACTTAATGATAGTCACTATCTCGTTCTCACTGACACGAAATTCCGCCTTATTCCTAGGTTGGATCTCCTTCTGACAAAGTTTTGCAGATTACAGATTAGCAGAGTTGGAAGGGACCTTGTAGGTCATCTAGTCCAACCCCCTCCCCCACCCAAGCTGGGGACCCTGCATCGTTTCTGACAGATGGCAGTCCAGTCTCTTCTTGAAAGCCTCCAGTGATGAAGCTCCCACAACTTCCGAAGGCAACTTCTCTTCCATGGGTTGATTGATGATTCTCTTCCATGGGTTGGGTTGACTATGGGTTGATTGTTCTCACTGTCAGGAAATTGCTCCTTAGTTCTAAGTTGCTTCTCTCCTTGATTAGTTTCCACCCATTGCTTCTTGTCCTGCCCTCAGGTGCTTTGGAGAAGAGCTTGACTCCCTCTTTTTTGGGGCAGCCCCTGAGATATGGGAACACTGCTATCATGTCCCCCCTAGTCCTTCTTTTCATCAAATTAGACATACCCAGTTCCTGCAGCTGTTCTTCATATGTTTGAGCCTTCATTCCCCTAATCATCTTTGTTGCTCTTCTCTGCACTCTTTCTAGAGTCTCCACATCATTTTTTTATAGTGTGGTGACCAAAACTGGATGCAGGATTCTAGGTGTGGTCTTGCTTCTTGTCTGGCCCTCAGGTGCTATGGAGAATAAATTGACCCCCTCTCTTCCCTGTGACAATCCTTTCACGTATTGGAATATGCTATGAGGTCTCCTTTTCGTTAGGTTAGACATACTTAAGTTTCCTTAGTCGTTCATCAATCAGAATAGAGCTGGAAGGGACCTTGGAGGTCTTCTAGTCCAGCCCCCTTACACTATACCAATCAGGGGTGGGTTCTACTTACCGGTTTTACTATCGGTCTGCATCGTGCCCGCGTGCAGATGCTCTGCTCGTGCGCTCTTCTGCGCCTGCGCCGATCACTTTTGATGATCACTTCTCTTCTCTCTGTATACCAATGACTGCATCTCCAACGATCCATCTGTTAAGCTACTGAAGTTCGCAGATGACACAACAGTGATTGGTCTCATTCGAGACAATGACAAATCCGCATATAGACGAATGACTAGCCTTGTGGTGCAACCAAAACAATCTGGAACTGAACACACTCAAAACCGTAGAAATGGTGGTAGACTTTACGAGAAACCCTTCCATACTTCCACCTCTTACAATACTAGACAACACAGCATCAACAGTAGAAACCTTTAAATTTCTAGGTTCTATCATATCGCAAGATCTAAAATGGACAGCTAACATCAAAAACATCATCAAAAAAGGACAACAAAGAATGTTCTTTCTGCGCCAACTCAGTAAGCTCAAACTGCCCAAGGAGCTGCTGATTCAGTTCTACAAAGGAATTATTGAGTCTGTCATTTGAACCTCCATAACTGTCTGGTTCGGTTCTGCAACCCAACAAGAAAGACACAGACTTCAGAGAATAATTAGAACTGCAGAAAAAACAACGGCTACCAACCTGCCTTCCATGGAGGACCTGTATACTGCACGAGTCAAAAAGAGGGCTGTGAAAATACTTACAGATCCCTCACATCCAGGACATAAACTGTTTCAACTCCTACCCTCAAAACGCTATAGAGCACTGCACAACAGAACAACTAGACACAAGAACAGTTTTTCCCCGAAGGCCATCACTCTGCTAAACAAATAATTCCCTCAACACTGTCAAACTATTTACTAAATTTATTTTATTTTTATTTATTTATTTATTTATTAGATTTCTAGACTGCCCTTCTCCCAAAGGACTTATTAAAACACATAGGAACACAATAAATTTAAAATACATTTAAAATAAAATATTTAACCGGCCAATTTAAAACTAAAACGGTCAAACGACCGATATAAAACCCTAAACTATAAAATTATAAATAAATTAATACAGTTTAAAATTCAATTAAAACTAAGTTAAACTAAAATATCAAATTAAAATAATATTTAGGCTAGTCCCGCCTAATTGAATAGCAGAGTCTTCAGTTCCCGCTTGAAAGTACGGAGGTCGGAAAGTTGGCGTAACCCAGGAGGTAACTCATTCCATAGGGTCGGTGCTGCCACAGAGAAGGCTCTCCCCCTGGGGGTCACCAGCCGGCACTGTTTGGCTGATGGCACCCGGAGCAGGCCCGCTCTGTGGGAGCGCACAGGTCGTTGGGAGGCTATCGGTGGCAGAAGGCGGTCTTGTAAATAGCCCAGTCCTAAGCCATGGAGCGCTTTAAAGGTGAGCACTAACACCTTGAATTGCACCCGGAAGGCTACCGGCAGCCAGTGCAGGCCGCGCAGGATAGGTGTTATATGGGAGCAACGTGATGCTCCCACAATTACCTGTGCAGCCGCATTCTGGACTAGCTGGAGCCTCCCGGTGCTCTTCAAGGGGAGCCCCATGTAGAGAGCATTGCAATAGTCCAGGCGAGAGGTAACGAGGGCGTGAGTGACCGTGCGTAAGGAGTCCCGGTCAAGAAAGGGGCGCAACTGGTGCATCAGGAGAACCTGATAAAATGCTCCCCTGGCGACGGCCGTCAAGTGTTCTTCTAAAGACAGCCGATAGTCCAGGAGAACGCCCAAGTTGCGCATCCCTTCCCCTGGGGGTTAGAACTTCACCCCCCACAGTCAGCGAAGGCGTAAGCTGACTGTACTGGGACGCCGGAACCCACAGCCACTCTATCTTGGTAGGGTTGAGTTGGAGCCTATTCTTCCCCATCCAGAAAATCTGCACTACTATTAATCTTCTCATAGTTCCCATCGCCAATCTCTCTTCACTTATGACTGTATGACTGTAACTTTGTTGCTGGAAATCCTTATAATTTATATTGATATATTTATTTATTTATTTATTTTATTTATTTATTATTTAAATTTGTATACCGCCCTTCTCCCGAAGGACTCAGGGCGGTTCACAGCCAGGTAAAAATACAATACAATAAATACAAATTAAAATACAATTAAAAAACTTATTAAAATTGGCCAGGATTAAAATTTGGAGCTAAAAACCCATTAAAACCCATTAAAACACTAACCCAGTCCAGCGCAGATGAATAAGTAGGTTTTAAGCTCGCGGCGAAAGGTTCGGAGGTCCGGAAGTTGACGAAGTCCTGGGGGGAGTTCGTTCCAGAGGGCGGGGGCCCCCACAGAGAAGGCCCTTCCCCTGGGCGTCGCCAGACGACACTGTCGCGCCGACGGCACCCTGAGGAGCCCCTCTCTGTGAGAGCGCACGGGTCGGTGAGAGGTATTCGGTAGCAGCAGGCGGTCCCGTAAGTATCCCGGCCCTATGCCATGGAGCGCTTTAAAGACATTCACCAACACCTTGAAGCGCACCCGGAAGGCCACAGGTAGCCAGTGCAGCCGGCGCAGGATAGGTGTCACTCGGGAGCCACGAGGGGCTCCCTCAATCACCCGCGCAGCTGCATTCTGGACTAACTGTAGCCTCCGGATGCCCCTCAAGGGGAGCCCCATGTAGAGCATTGCAGTAGTCCAGGCGAGGCGTCACAAGGCGTGGTGACTGTGCACAAGGCATCCCGGTCTAGAAAGGCGCAATTGGCGCACCAGGCGAACCTGGTGGAAAGCTCTCCTGGAGCGGCCGTCAAATGGTCTTCAAAGACAGCCGTTCATCCAGGAGAACGCCCAAATTGCGCACCCTCTCCGCCGGGGCCAATGACTCGCTCCCGACAGTCAGCCGCGGACTCAGCTGACTGTGCGGGATGCCGGCATCCACAGCCACTCCGTCTTGGAGGATTGAGCTTGAGCCTGTTCCTCCCCATCCAGACCCGTCGGCCTCCAGACACCGGGACAGCACTTCAATGGCTTCATTGGGGTGGCCGGTGTGGAAAAGTACAGCTGGGTGTCATCAGCGTACAGCTGGTACCTCACACGAAGCCACTGATGATCTCACCCAGCGGCTTCATATAGATGTTGAACAAAGGCGAGAGAATCGGCCCTGCGGCACCACAAGTGAGGCGCCGCGGTGACCTCTGCCCGTCAACACCGTCTGCGACCGGTCGGAGAGATAGGAGGAGAACCACCGATAAGCGGTGCCTCCACTCCCAATCCCCCAACCGGCGCAGCAGGATACCATGGTCGATGGTATCAAAAGCCGCTGAGAGGTCTAATAGGACCAGGGCAGAGGAATAACCCCTATCCCTGGCCCTCCAGAGATCATCCACCAACGCGACCAAAGCCGTATCAGTGCTGTAACCGGGCGGAAGCCGGACTGGAGCAGGTCCAGATAGACAGTTTCCTCCAGGTGAAGGGGAAACTGATATGCCACCATACTCTCTACAACCTTCGCCGCTGCAAGGTTGGAGACTGGGCGATAATTACCTAAAACAGCGGGTCAAGGAAGGCTTCTTGAGGAGGGCCTCACCACCGCCTCTTTCAAGGCGGCGGAAAGACTCCTCCAACAAAGAAGCACTCGTAATCCCCTGAGCCAGCCTCGTGTCACCTCCTGAGTGGCCAGCACCAGCCAGGAGGGGCACGGGTCCAATAAACATGTGGTGGCATTCAATCTACCCAGCAACCTGTCCATGTCCTCGGAGTCACGGGTCAAACTCATCCCACAACATCACCAAGACCGCCCTCAGGCGTCCCGTCCGAATCGCTGCAATCTTGGTCCAGACCGTCCTTCAGCTGAACGATTTTATCGTATAGATAACGTTAAACTCCTCAGCACGTCCCTGCAGCGGGTCATCCCGCTCCCCTGGTGAAGGAGGGAGCGGGTCACCAAACAGGGCAGCTGGGCGGTTATCTGCCGGCGCAATGAGGAGGCGTAGCAACGCCTCGCTTCCCTCAGTGCCACTAGGTAGGTCTAGTATAGGATCTAACTAGTGTCCGATCAACCTCTGAGCGGCTGGACCTCCAGGAACTCTCTAGGCGTCTTCTCCGGCGTTTCATCCCCTCAGCTCCTCGGAGAACCAAGGGCGGTTGGGATCTACGCCGGGTCAGAGGCCGCAAAGGCACGACACGGTCTAAAGCCCCGGCCGCAGCCCGTTCCCAGGCTGCAGCCAGTTCCTCTGCCGTGCCGTGAGCCAGACCCTCAGGAAATGGCCCAAGCTCCGTCCGGAACCTCTCTGGGTCCATCAGGCGCCTGGGACGGTACCAACGTAATGGTTCCGTCTCCCTGCGGTGTTGGGTAGCGGTCAGAAAGATCAGGCGAAGGAGAGGATGATCTGACCATGACAAAGGTTCAATGACTATTTCCTTTAAGTCCAGATCTCTCGACCATTGACCAGAGACAAAAATCAGGTCCAGTGTGCCACCCCCGATGTGAGTGGGGCCATCCACTACTTGAGTCAGGTCCAAGGCCGTCATGGAAGCCAGAACTCCCGAGCTACCGTCGATGGCGAGCGGCAGATGGCAGGTTAAAGTCCCCATGACTAAAAGTCTGGGGTCTCCACCGCCACCCGGCAAGCACCTCTAGGAGCTCGGGCAGGGCAGCTGTCACGCAGCAAGGAGCCAGGTGCGCGACCAGCAAGCCCATCTGACATCTATGACCCCACCTCACAAGAGGATTCACACCCGGCTATCTGAGGTACAGTGGTCTCCCTCGGCTCTAGACTCTCTTTAATCACAACCGCCACCTCCACCCCTACCCTGGCCCTCGGCTGATGGAATGCACGGAAACCGGTGGGCACATCTCAACCAGGGCACACCCCTTCATTGCCCAACCAGGTCTCCATGCGCCTATAATATCCGGCACCCCTGAATTAGATCATGTATTAGGGGCCTTATTGGCCACGGACCGTCGTTGCATAACATCAGGCGAGGCCCAGGCTCTGAGGGTCCTGACCATCCGGGAACGGGTAAAGTTAGGGGATCGGGCGCGATCGCCTGCATACATCGAGCAGCGTGACCCCTATGTCGATCGATCCCCCTTCCGCCATATCTGCCTCCCACTTACCGTGCCAATAGACTCACCTCACACAAAGGAACACCTCCCCCATAACCTCCGAACCCATTTGATAATCGCCACGAGCATGCGCTGGAACTGGTTTCCCTCCCGACGGGCTACCCCATCACCGCCCTACCCCTCCCACCCCTTAAAATGCCCTATCTAAAACCCCAAAGGCTCTTTCTTCGCATGCCACCTCTGTGGTTCCCAAGACCCGTCATTGAGGCCGCCCTTGGTAATGAGGCGGGCCATTCCTGCAGGCGGGGCACCTGCAGGCGCAAGAGTTCCTGTACAGCGTAGCATAGAAAATCTGGTCGGTGAGGTGCTAAGATGGTAACATCCCAGATGGTAAGACATTAAAAGATGGATCCTCCAACGGATGTCTAGATGTCAAAGAGGACAAATAAAGCTGGAACCAGATGAAGATGATAAGCCTAAGCAAACAGACGGCAGCCTCCATGGTAAACCTATGGAGAACGTTTCTCTGAGAGGTCTTAATAAAGGTAGAAATGACTGTCAGTCTGTCAATCTGTTCATAATCCAAAGTCCAATCCAGTCCAGTCCAGTCCAGTCCAGAAACCCGTGGGTAAAAATACCTGGCGACCCAACTTCGATGGTCAAAAGTCCGGGGGGGGGGGGGGGAAAGGCAAGCCAAACAACAAGAAGCAAAAGAACAAAGCACGATGTAAAGTGCCAGAAGTGCCAGAAGAGGGAGACAAACCATAGCCTTGCCTCCGGCCTCATCTCCGACCGCGGCCTCACCACGCCCGCCGCCGAAGGCCGCAGAACACTGGCGCCGCTGGACAGGCGCCTCACGGCCCACAAGGCCCCGCCAGGCGCAACAAAGCGCCGATGGAGCAGGCGGGCCCACGGGCAGGCGAACGGGCCGGAATCCATGCCCCAGATAGAAACGGGCCGAAGTCCCATCGCCGCTGGAGTCGGCTGGAGCCGGGCCGAAATCAAGGCCGAAAATCGAGGCCTGCAATCCACACAGGTAACAGCAGGCCTCCCTCGCCTCCCTCGCGTCCCCAAGATGGCTGCCACCAACCGGTCCGCCGCTCTTCCCTCGGCCCGCTCTCGGCTGCCGCACATCCGAGAAGGCCAGAACACCTCTCCTGCGGCCGCCAAGCAGATGGCACAGCGTGCCGAGGGACAAGAGCAGCCTGGTAGGTCATCCGGAGTCCTCCATTCATACAACACCATCATTTGTGTTGTAAGTGTTGTACCTTGATGAACGTATCTTTTCTTTTATGTACACTGAGAGCATATGCACCAAAGACAAATTCCTTGTGTGTCCAATCACACTTGGCCAATAAAAAATTCTATTCTATTCTATTCTATTCTATTCTATTCTATTCTATTCTATTCTATATTTGGGTCAGTGGGCAGAGCCTCCCGCCGGTTTTACTACTGTTCCTATAGAACTGGGAGCAACCCACTACTGATACCTGTGATGGTTAACCTTTTCGGCACTGAGTGCTGAAACTGGAGTGTGCACGCATGCTGGAGCGCCGGAACCTGGAAGAGACCAGCTGACTGGGATGCATGCACGTGGCAGCCAGCCGCTCTTCTGAGTTCTATCAGGCGCATGCGCCTCCGACAGCTGGTCCGACGCGCATGCACACGATGGAACCTGGAATAGCAGCTGGCAATGGCGTGCGTGCCCACAGAAAGGGCTCTGTGTGCAATGTTGTTGTTGTTAGTTGCAAAGTGGTGTCCAACTCATTGCGACCCCATGGACAATGTTCCTCCAAGCCTTTCTATCCTCTACCATCCTCTGGAGTCCATTTAAGCTCACGCCAACTGCTTCAGTGACTCCATCCAGCCACCTCGTTCTCTGTCGTCCCTTTCTTCTTTTGCCCTCAATCTTTCCCAGCATTAGGCTCTTCTCCAGTGAGTCCTTCTTCTCATTAGGTGGCCAAAGGATTTGAGTTTCATCTTCAGGATCTGGCCTTCTAAAGAGCAGTCAGGGTTGATCTCCTCTAGGACTGACTGGTTGGATCGTCTTGCAGTCCAAGGGACTCGCAGGAGTCTTCTCCAGCACCAGAGTTCAAAGGCCTCAATTCTTTGGCGCTCAGCCTTTCTTATGATCCAATCTTCACAGCCATACATTGCAACTGGGAAAACCGTAGCCTTGACTATACACACTTTTGTTGGCAGGGTGATGTCTCTGCTTTTTAGAACACTGTCTAAATTTGCCATGGCTTTCCTCCCCAGGAGCAAGCGTCTTTCAATTTCTTGGCTGCAGTCCCCATCTGTGGTGATCTTGGAGCCCAGGAAAATAAAATCTGTCACTACTTCCATTTCTTCCCCATCTATCTGCCAGGAATTGAGAGGGCCGGATGCCATGATATTAGTTTTCTTAATGTTGAGTTTCAAGCCAACTTTTGCACTCTCCTCCTTCACCCACGTCAAGAGGCTTTTTAGTTCCTCTTCGCTTTCTGCCATTAGAGTGTGCAATGGTGGGATTCGAAATAATTTAACAATCGGTTGTCTGCCCTAATGACCGGCTGGGTGGGCGTGGCCATGGTGGGCGTGGCCAGGGGTTGTGACAGGCAGCACTAGGCCTCCTGTACCCACCTGGGAGGAAAAATGGGCCACAGGGGCGCACTTCCCCCCTTTCCCACGTCCCATTTTGGGCCTAGTAGGCCTCCCTGCAGCAAAAACGGGGCGTGTGGGGACTCCTAGAAGGGGTGGGGAGGGGTGGGGCCAGTCATCATTTTAACAACCGGTTTGCTCAAACCGGGCGAAACCGGCTAAATCCCACCACTGAGTATAAGATGAAACTGCTACCAAAATTGGCTTTCTCTTACCTGGAAGGTCTTGAGAAGAAATATTTACCGGCAGGTTCATCATCAGAGCACTCAATTGTTCATTTATGAATTATTGATTCAATTTGGATCACCAGTCTTTTTTTTTTTTTAATTTTTTTTTTTGGAAAGCCTGAATCGATTCAGGACATTGATTTGAATCAATTTGGTCTTTCAGCGACTGGGTTGAATTGATTTTCTGAAATCTTTTGAGAAGGGAAAAAGGTTGAAAAGTTCCTCCCGGCTGCCGAATTGATTTTGAAGTACCCCAATTTAGCCATTTTGATGTACTTTTCGATTTGATTTAGGTGTACCCGACCTTGCTAGCTATGTTATGATGGCAACCGTGTACTTTTCTATCTGTCTTCCCTCCCTCTGGATCTAAAATTATCCTGCATTTTACTAAAGATAAAAATCCTAAAAATACTTTGTAAATCAGGGGTCTCCAACCTTGGCAAATTTAAGACTTGTGGACTTCAACTCCCAGAGTTCCTGAGGAACTCTGGGAGTTGAAGTCCACAAGTCTTAAAGTTGCCAAATTTTTATCATATGTTTGTTTTATTTTTAACTATACCTTGTGTTTGTTCTGGGAAGTCGGGGGAGGAGGGGTTTGAGAAGGGAGGGGGAGGGGGGTTAGGGGGGAGGGGGGAAAAAGTTTTGTAAAACTTTTTCAATTAAAAAAAAAAAAGTCTTAAAGTTGCCAAGGTTGGAGGCCCCTGTTCTAAATATCTTACCATAAATTTAAATTCAGGCCATACAGGTAGTCCTTGACTTACAACGGTTCATTTAGTGACTGCTCAAAATTACAACAGCCCTGAAAAAGTTACCCACAACCGTTTTTCACACTTAACAACCATTGCAGTATCTCCACGATCATGTGATCAAAATTTGGACGCTTGGCAACTGACTCATATCTACGACGGTTGCAGTTGACAGTTGGCAACTGATTCATATTTAGGACGGTTGCAGTGCTGTTGCAGCCGGGGCCTCACGTGATTCCCTTTTGCGACCTTCTCGCAAGCAAGGTGAATGGGGAAGCCAGATTCACTTAGCAACCGTGTTACTGACTGCTGTGATTCACTTAACAACGGTGGAAAGAAAGGTCATAAAACGGGGCAACGTTCACTTACCAACTGTCTCGCTTAGCAACAGAAATTTTTGAGCTCAGTTCTGGTCCTTAAGTCCAGCTCCTTCCAATATTCTTAGAGTCGCATCCAGAGATTCACTAGACTTTCAGTTCTGTTTAAATTACTGCAGAAAAGGATACGTCTACTTTACTTGAATGATTAAACTGCATAAAGTTGCAGAAACGATCAGACAGCTAACGAAGTCAGATTCCACCAACATATGGAGACAATTTCAAAAACAGAAATTATACATTTGACTTCCAGGAACTAGAATATTTAACTGTTGCTTAAAGGGTTTTCTTTTCCCCGCTCTTTTTTTCCTTTTGTGCATATTTGGCCTGTCTGATTAAGGCCCAAAAATCTGAGCTGGATAAGAAAATTCAAACAAATCAAAATATGATTCATTCCTAAAGACAACATTGAGGGCAGATAAGGGGAATTTTTTTTTTTTTTGACCTGCATCATTTTAATGGCAATCTACAGAAAGCGTACATTTTCTCAAAACTTTGTGCATCAAGCGAAGAATGTTAATTCACAATGCCTTAATCACTGGTCCATTTTATTTATGTGCTTATTAGTCATTATTATTAGAGGTGGAGCTCTCGCCTCACAATCGGGGCTGTGAGTTCGATCCTAGGTAGAGCCAGATATTTCTCTCTCTGAGCACAAAGAGAATATATCTGCTGAACAAAACTCCACACTGGCGACAGGAAAGGCATCTGGCCATGAAAACACTCTGCTAGCTCCATTCAGTTGTCCAGACTTGAGCCTGCAAGGGATTATGGCGTCATTAAATGAAGATGATGATTAGTCATTATTATTAACCATGTGAGTGGCTGGCAATCCGGCAACGTATACATTGAATAAATTATTATTATTATCAACTTCCCTTTTGTGGTGTATAGTTAGTCCTTGACTTGTTACTGTAATGGAACCTGCCCTTCATGGCTGTAAGTTTGGACGGTCATAAAGCAGGTCGCTCGCACGACCGACCTAATTTCACAGGGGGTCCTCGACTTATGACCCCAATTGTGGCCTAAATTTCTGTCGCAAAGTAAGACAGTTGCTAAGTGAGCCATGCCCAAAACAGGTAGTCCTCGACTTACAATGGTTCATTTAGTGACCATTCAAAGTTACAATGGCACTAAAAAAAAAGTGACTTATGACCATTTTTCACAGTTTTTGTGGTAGTTATTAAATGAATGCTGGACCGTTAAGTGAGCCAAAATGGAACTAAATGAACGTCATAAGATGCCGTTTTGCTCGAAATGTAGCCATGTGACCCTGGAGAAGAGAAGCCACTGGAGCAGCAAAACCAAGTTATAAATACCTTTGGTGTTGGGAAACTGTTGTAGCTTCAAACAGTCACTAAGCCACCTCTTGTAAGTTGAGGACTCCCTGTAGACTTTTGAATAGAGTAGAAGAGAAGAGAAGAGAAGACAAGAGAAGAGAAGACAAGAGAATTAGAAGAGAATAGAATAACAGAGTTGGAAGGGACCTTGGAGGTCTTCTAGTCCAACCCCCTGCTTCGGCAGGAAACCCTACACCACTTCAGACAAATGGTTGTCCAACATCTTCTTAAAAACTTCCAGTGTTGGAGCATTCACAACTTCTGGAGGCAAGTTGTTCCACTGATTAATTGTTCTAACTATCAGGAAATTTCTCCTTACTTCTAAGTTGCTTCTCTCCTTGATTAGTTTCCACCCATTGTGTCTTGTCCTGCCCTCAGGTGCTTTGGATCAGGGGTCCCCAACCTTTCGGACCTCAGGGACCACCAAGTTCATAATTTTAAGTCCTGCGGACCACTAGTACAAATCCAGCACACCGCTTGCTGAAGCAACTCTCCCTCCTCTCTCTTTCTCTCTCTTTCTTTCACCCCCCTCTCCTCTCTCTCCTACTTTTTCTCTCTCATTCTCTCTTTCTCTCTCCCCCCTTTTTCTTTCTCTCTCCCTCCCACTCATTCTCTCTCTCTCATAGAATAGAATAGGCGCTGTTTGAGCTTGCATGTTTTCTTGCAGCACTGATGATGTTAGCCAGTTTGAGTAATAGACAGATACAGATACAAGACAGACACAGACTTCGGAGGATAATTAGAATTGCAGAAAAAAATAATGGCTACCAACCTGCCTTCCATTGAGGACCTGTATACTGCACAAGTCAAAAAAGTGGGCTGTGAAAATATTTACAGATCCCTCACATCCTGGACATAAACTATTTCAATTCCTATCCTCAAAAATGAAGCTAAAAAGCACTGCACACCAGAACAACTAGACACAAGAACAGTTTCTTCCCAAACACCATCACTCTGCTAAACAAATAATTCCCTCAACACTGTCAAACTATTCACTAAATCTGCACTACTATTAATCTTCTCATGGTTCCCATCACCCATCTTCTCCTGCTTATGACTGTATGACTGTAACCTTGTTGCTGATATCCTTAAGATTTATATTGATATTGGTATTGTTTCCTGATTGCTTATTTGTTCCCTATGACTATCATTAAGTGTTGTACCTTATGATTTTTGATGAACGTATCTTTTCTTTTATGTACACTGAGAGCCTATGCACCAAGACAAATTCCTTGTGTGTCCAATCACACTTGGCCAATAAAAAATTCTATTCTATTCTATTCTATCTTACCCTACCCTACCCTACCCTACTCTACTCTACTGTACCCTACCCTACCCTACCCTACCCTACCCTACCCTACCCTACCCTACCCTACTCTATTCTATTCTATTCTATTCTATTCTATTCTATTCTATTCTATTCTATTCTATTCTATTCTACCCTACCCTACCCTACCCTACCCCTATTCTATTCTATTCTATTCTATTCTATTCTATTCTATTCTATTCTACCCTACCTACCCTACCCTACTCTATTCTATTCTATTCTATTCTAAAGACAAATTCCTTGTCTGTCCAATCACACTTGGCCAATGAAGAATTATATTCTATTCTATTGTGAATCTAGAAGTTCCTATCTCAATGTTGTGTTTTTCTAAACCTGATGTAGCATTGTAGTCATGATTGCCAGCCGAAATGTCAAGTTTGCTTTTGTGATGATGTTCCTTGTTTGTAGAGGATTTTTCTCTTCTTTGTTGTCCCTGATAACGCCAAGGGCAAAACAGAACGAGTTATCTTCTGATAACAATTCCAGAGTCAAATCTTTAAGCCATGCAGTAAGAGTGACATCTGCTGGATTTTCCATGAATGTTTGGAAACAGGGGAGGACGAAAAAGCACAGCTTCCGGAAGTCTTTCTAACTCAAATTGGAGATTTTGAGCTGGCAAAGAGTCCATTGGAAATCAAAGGAGGCTGGAGGCTCAAGGAAAGCGTCTGTAGCCTGGAGCAGGCAAACACACACACACTGCGGTCGCCGACCCAGCAACCCAGCAGAGAACCGGTTTCTAAAATTTTCAATCCCGCTCCTGATTTGAACTCACAGCCTCCTGCTTTCAAGCCCAGTGCCTTAACCACTGATCCAAAGTGGCTCTTACAAACCAAGCAGCCAAGAAATCCAGCAATTTGGATTTCTGCAAATAGTCCCCAATCCCCATTTTTGAAGGACGTCCTAGCAATGCGATCCTCCATGAATCAAGAAGAGGGCCGTGAAAATATTTGCAGATCCCTCGCATCCTGGACATAAACTGTTTCAACTCCTACCCTCAAAATGACGCTAAAGAGCACCGCACACCAGAACAACTAGACACAAGAACAGTTTTTTCCTGAATGCCGTCACTCTGCTAAACAAATAATTCCCTCAACACTGTCAATCTATTTACTAAATCTGCACTACTATTAATCTTCTCATAGTTCCCATCACCCATCTACTTCCACTTATGACTGTATGACTGTAACTTTGTTGCTGGCAATCCTTATGATTTATACTGATATTGATTGTTCCTGATTGCTTATTTGTACCCTATGGTTATCATTAAGTGTTGTATCATTAAGTGTTAAATTGTACCCTATGACCAGTGGTGATATTCATTTTATTTTTTTTATTTTTTTATTTATTTTATTTTGCCACAACAATACATGTAGGTATCATACAAAAAGATTATATAGTAAATAAACACATATATGGGTAAATATAAGGAGGTATAAGCATATATATAGGAAAAAGAAAAGAAAAACAATAGGACAGGAACAGTAGGCACGTTTGTGCGCTTATGCACGCCCCTTATGGTCCTCTTAGGAATGGGGTGAGGTCAATAGTTGAAAGTTTTTGGATAAAACTTTTAGGATTATGGGAAGAGACCACAGAGTCAGGTAAAGTGTTCCAAGCACTGATGATTCTGTTACAGAAGTCATATTTTCTGCAATCTAGATTAAAGCGGTTCAAGTAGTTTAACAACCGGTTCTCTGCCCTAATGATTTCTTCCAACAACCAGTTTGCCAAACTGCTCAGAAAGTTAACAACCGGTTCTCCCGAAGTGGTGCAAACTGGCTGAATCCCACCACTGCCTATGACCATCATTTGTTTTGTAAATGTTGTACCTTGATGAAGGTATCTTTTCTTTTGTGTACACTGGGAGCATATGCACCAAGACAAATTCCTTATGTGTCCAATCACACTTGGCCAATAAAAAATTCTATCCTATCCTATCCTATCCTATCCTATCCTATCCTATCCTATCCTATCCTATCCTATCCTATCCTATCCTATCCTATCCTACTCTTCTGGGTGTTTTTTTTTCTTTTTAAATAAGTAAATAATATAACCCTGAACAGAAGAGGAGAGAATGTCAAGGAGCTTTAGCAGATAACACTTCTTTTTATCTGCCTCTGGCCCATTCAGAAGCCACTCAAATGTCAAGATAATCTTTAGCAAATAATGGCAAGGGAAGGGGCGCTGGGTGATCCCAGCAGAATGCATACCAAAGAATCAAAGACAGCTGCTTTTCAGAAGATCCGACAGGCCATCAAAGCCTCCGTCTCAAAAGGGAGACACTGTGATAAGAAGGTCAACGGAGAGAGAAAAGCCGAGATGACAACAAGGAAACACGCGACAGCAACACAACTGGAACAAGCCACACAACGGTGTCCAAGAATGTGAGTGAAATAAGGAATCCGTTCAATTGGTGTCAGTTTTCTCCAGCCTAGTTAACGTTCTAAATATAGAGTCCGTCTTTGGAATTTGTTGTGAGTTAAGGTACAAAATAGCCGCAACCGCAAAAGACACACACACACACACACAAGGATCGGATGGAAATTAGCAGGATGGCACAATGCGCCATTCAGGTTATTTCTAATCATGTTTTTTTCTAAGCAAGGACAACAGTGTCCCGATGAATTATTCTCCTTATCTACGGGGATGGTTAAGCCGAGATGCTTCCTTTATCTCTTTTTTTAAAAAGTCAAGAATTGATGGCCAAAAACGAACCTCGGCTTCCTATTTTGGTGGTGTCAAATTGTCTGGGTTCATGAATTAGGATAGGATAGGATATAGGGATGCTATTCAGCAGGTTCTGACAGGTTCTGGAGAATCGGTAGTGGAAATTTTGAGTAGTTCGAGGTGGGAATGGGGATTTTACAGTATTCTTCCCCTGGAGTGGGGTGGGAATGGAGATTTTGCAGTATCCTTCCCCTGGAGTAAGGAGGGAATGGAGATTTTGCAGTATCCTTCCCCTGGAGTGGGGTGGGAATGGAGATTTTACAGTATCCTTCCCCTGGAGTGGGGTGGGAATGGAGATTTTGCAGTATCCCTCCCCTGGAGTAAGGAGGGAATGGAGATTTTGCAGTATCCTTCCCCTGGAGTAAGGAGGGAATGGAGATTTTGCAGTATCCTTCCCCTGGAGTGGGGTGGGAATGGAGATTTTACAGTATCCTTCCCCTGGAGTGGGGTGGGAATGGAGATTTTGCAGTATCCTTCCCCTGGAGTGGGGTGGGAATGGAGATTTTGCAGTATCCTTCCCCTGGAGTGGGGTGGGAATGGAGATTTTGCAGTATCCTTCCCCTGGAGTAAGGAGGGAATGGAGATTTTGCAGTATCCTTCCCCTGGAGTAAGGAGGGAATGGAGATTTTGCAGTTTCCTTCCCCTGCCACGCCCATCAAGCCATACCCACAGACTCACTGACTCATATTTATGACGGGCGCAGTTTCCCCGGGTCATGCAATCCCCTTTTTGTGACCTTCTGACAAGCAAAGTCAAGGGAGGGGAGCCAGATTCACTTAACAACCATGTTACTCATTTAACAACCGCAGGGATTACTCATTTAACACCTTCAGGGACTATGGACTTGTCGATCAGAAAGGTCGGCAGTTCGAATCCCTAGTACGGTTTCCTGCCTGAGCAGGGGGTTGGACTAGATGACCTCCAAGGTCCCTTCCGACTCTGTTACTGTTACAGATACAGTCCTCTGCCTTGTTACTTAAGAAATGTGGCAAGAAAAGTCGTAAAATGGAGCAAAGCTCGCTATATTTCTCACTTAGCAACCTACATTTTGGGGCTCCATTGGGGTCGTAAGTGGAGGACTATTTGTACACGCTGCGAATAGCTCAGCTCCGCTGCAAAGGAGCGGGAGGTATTTCCGTGCCTGAACTACCTCCCCCATAATTCCTCGCGGCAAGGATGGCGGGGGCCCCACTTTCCTAAGGGTTAGACACCTTAATGCCTGATTGGTTTGCTTCCCTAAACTCCCACGGCCGGATAAGAAAACGGCCTTTTTCGAGGACGCACACGTCTCCCTGTTGTTTTTGGATGGCGCTGGGAGAAAAATAATAATAATAAAAAAAAGACCCGTTCTCTCAGGCGAAAAGGGCGCCTTCCACGCTCTCCGACGCATGCGCGGGGATTAAAAAAACCTGAGGACCCGACCGGAAGAGGCGGGCCTTAGCGCCATCCCGCCCCGCGCCCCTTGTCATTGGCGGCCCTGCTTGGAGGCACCGCAGGGACGGCGGCGATGTCTTGCTGCGGAAGCGGCGCCGGAGGCCTCGGCCGCCTCCTTCTGCTCCGTAAGTGTGTGTGTGTGTGTGAGAGACCGGGCGAAGGGGGGGGGCGCCGTCCCCTTCCGGCCGGGGTCACGTGATCGCGTGGGGGGGCCCGGCTCTGCCTACATGGCACCCGAGGGGGGGGGAGGGCTGTTATACGGGGGACTGCAAAGTCCATCATCCCCACCCACCCCCGCGGGGCAGGTTTCAGGGCGAGGCCGGCTGAGGATGATGGGAGAGGAGGTAGTGGTGGTCCAAAGGCGAGGGAAAGGCTAGGCCACGCTGGCAGAACGGGGAGGGGGGGGCGGAGGAGGGACTATCTTCCTACCCATCATCCCCAGCCGGCCTCATCCTGGGCCATGGATGGGTTCCAGGTAACGTTGGGTGACAGGCCTGGCTTGGCCTTTTTCCCTCCCTGCCAGCCTGGCCTTCCCCCCCACTCCCCCTTTTGTCCTGAACTACAACTACCATCATCCCCAGCCAACCTCGTCCTGGGCCACGTATGGGTCCAGTTAACATTGGCCTTTTTTTTTTCCTCTTGGCCAACCTGGAGCATCTTTTTTCCCATTGCCAGCCTGGCCTTTCCACCATTACCCCCCATTTTTGTCCTGAGCTACAACTCCCATCATCCCCAACCAGCCTCATCCTGGGCCATGGAGTGGTCCAGTTAACGTTGCCCTTTTTTTCCCCTCCTGGCCAACCTGGAGCATCCTTTTTCCCCTTGCCAGCCTGGCCTTTCCACCATCACACCCCTTTTTGTCCTGAACTACAACTCCCATCATCCCCAGCCATCAGGGCTTCTCTCTTCTTTTGTGACCCCTTTTTTTCCCTACTTCCCATCGTTCCCTTCACCCGGGGGAGGGTCGTTTTTTAAGGGGGGGGTGAATCAAGCAAGGGGCCTCCATCCAGGAGCCTTAAAAGGACCTGGAGTGACCTAAAACCATGAATAAAATGAAATCAATAAAAGTGGAATAAATAAATAAGAAAACGGAATAAACGAAACTCTCTGGCCCGGAACTCCCTTGAGCCATATTTCTGCTAGAGTTGAGCCTGTGAACTACAAGACTGTTGGGGCCTCCTTGCCTTATTATTATTGTTACTACATGGTTAGTCTCCTGGAAAGGAACCGATTCCATCCATTCAGATTAAATTCAGAGAGTTAAAGTTTGGTTCGAGTGGTTAAGGCACCTGGTTAAAAAGCGGGTGACGGTGAGTTCTTGTCCTGCCTTGGCTTTGAAAGCTGACTGGGTGACTGAGCCAATCACCAGGAGACAGTGAGTTCTAGTCCTGCTTTAGGCACGAATGCCGCCTGTGTGACTTTGGACCAATCACCAGGAGTTCTAGTTCTACCTTAGCTATGAAAGGCCACTGTAACTTGAGCCAATCACTAGGAGTCAGTGAGTTCTAGTCCTGCCTTAGTGTGAAAGGTGACTGTGACTTGAGCCAATCACCAGGAGTCAGTGAGTTCTAGTCCTGCCTTAGCTATGAAAGGCGACTGTGACTTGAGCCAGTCACCTGGAGTCAGTGAGTTCTAGTCCTGCCTTAGTATGAAAGGCGACTGTAACTTGAGCCAATCACCTGGAGTCAGTGAGTTCTAGTCCTGCCTTAGTATGAAAGGCGACAGTAACTTGAGCCAATCAACGTTCCCATCTTAATGCACAAAAGCCACCTGAGTGATTTCAGGCCAATCACCAGGAGACGGCATTATAGCCCCGCCTTAGCCGTAAAAGTTGGTGGGTGACTTTGGGCCAATCACCAGGAGATGGTGAGTTCTAGTCCCGCCTTAGCTATGAAATCCATTTGGGTAACTGAGCCAGTCTCTCTCTCCCTCCCCCCCCTCCCCAGTCCACCTCACAGGATTGTTGAGGGGAAAGAGGAAGCGGAAAATAATAAAATTATTATTAGATAAAAATAATAAAATAATAACTCAAATTATTTGTAAAAATAATAAAAGATGGGTTATAGATAAGAAAATGCACTTATTTATTCAAGCGGGACTGGCTTAATATTTTTAAATTTTTAACTGGGGTTTTATTATTTTAGGGTTCGTAATTTTAAATTTTAAATTTTTTAATGTTGGCCATTTTTTCTAATATGCTCGGTTTTAAATTGTATATTTTTTATGTTTTTTATCTTTTGGCTGTACACCGCCCTGAGTCCCTTGGGAGAAGGGCGGTATAAAAATTTAATAAATAAATAAAATAGATAAATATTTTTCATTGAGTAAAGAATAGATCATGGACTTGTGCTATGGCTGTTTCTGAGTGTTTGCTTTCCCAGGACTAACCGACTGTAGGGTCATAATGCTGCACTCTTGTTGGGTTCGCTGGATTTTAAATTTCCCGCTTGGAGAAGAGCTTGCTTTGGAATAAAGAATAAAAACTTTTCACCATCTGCTACATATTTTTTTAATCCCTAGTACGGGCAGGATTGCCTTGAGTTCACTTCCTGTAAATGCAGGATAATTTCCCTTTTCTCAACCTTTTAATAGCAGTTTTGACATTCCTTAAAAACCATAATAACTTTCTGTTTCAACTGGAAAAAAATGTAAAGATAGTTCTTTTTTTTTCTTTTCTTTTTTTTTTGAGGGATCTGTGAGTTCTAATTCTGCCTTAGGCATGAAAGCCAGCTGGGCGACTTTGGACCAGTCTGTCTCAGCCCAAATCACCACACAAGATTGCTGTTGTCAGGAAAATAGAAGGAGGAAGGAATAATTAGTACATCTGCAGCCTTGACATGCTTTTAAAATAATAGGCAAGAAAAAAAATCTAATAAGCAAATATCTAATTACTGCGGAAGTTGAGCTAGGAAGTTGAGCTAGTCTGGGACGGCAGGCTGCATGCAATACTCCCTCTCTGGGATCCTTAAAATAACACTAGAGTCAGACAGGGATAAATATATTATTATGATTGATTTGGTGGGAGGGCATCTTGAATAATTAAAAAATCTTTCCCTGGTTTTGTTTTTTATTTGAATTTATATCCCGCCCTTCTCCGAAGACTCAGGGCGGCTTACATTGTGTTAAGCATTAGTCTTCATCTATTTGTATATTATATACAAAGTCAACTTTTATTGCCCCCAACAATCTGGGTCCTCATTTTACCTACCTTATAAAGGATGGAAGGCTGAATCAACCTTGGGCCTGATGGGACTTGAACCTGCAAGCAGCTGTGTTAACAACAGACAGACTTAGCAATCTGAGCCACCAGAGGCCCTTTGCAAAAAGAGTGGTCTTAACTAAGTCGCTGGAAACAGCATAAGAGAATAACAGAGTTGGAAGGGACCTTGGAGGTCTTCTAGTCCAACCCCATGCTCAAGCTGGAAACCCTACATCATTTCAGACAAATAGTTGTCCAATCTCTTTCTAAGAAACTCCAGTATTCGAGCACTCAACAACTTCTGGAGGCAACTGATTATTGCTCTTCCTGCAATTATTGCTTCTGTTATTACTAGGGATTGATTCTTACATATATTTACGGAGGTGTTGTATGTTTTTTTCCCTAGGTTTGGGGGGGTCTTGGGTGTCTTTAACTAAATCTCTTCACATGTTCAGAAGTGATCTTTTGGGTTCTACATCATGGATCCTTAGAAACTCTGCAAAATGGTTTTTTTGTTTTGTTTTGTTTTTTTTGGAAAGAAAGTGCGATTTTCATTTGAATACTGGCAGATCTATTGCAACCCGAATATATGCAGAGAACAAGAATTGGATACTTTCATTGCTAGAAATGTGATGAGTTGATATCTGCCCTGTGTGGGCAGCTAGCTATCCTCACAAAAGTGTGTTTTGTTTGCAGAAGGGGCTGGGCGTTTGATAAAAATTAACAACACGTAGTAAGGCGATTCTGCTTGGAAAAGTTTAGCTTGGGTGTCGTGTGCGCAAATCAGTCTTTCCATCCTGGCTCCTTCAAAACATTCAACTTCTATTTGTTTGTATTTATAAAATGCCAGAACAATTGTCAATCTGTGCAGGAGAATCTCAAGGGTTACATTTGCTCATTTCGCTCTTAGTCCTGTTAATCTACGTTCCTTCTCTTTCTTAAACAGCAAAATAAAATAAAAAATGTAATAATGGAATATGAAGTTCAGTTCCTGGCTAAGTACTAAGTAGGGCAAAGGGTTTGAGTCTTAATTGCTCTGTAATTCATTAAACAAGAGGTAACTAACTACTGCAACAATAATAAGCTTTGGGTGACACCCAGTATAGTTGAGGTGGCCAGGTTTGGCAACTTTTAAGACTTGTGGACTTCAACTCCCAGAATTCCCCAGCCAGCCAGCATGGACTGTCGTTTAATGCCTTAAAGTCTCAAGAGAATCAATTTTTGATTTTTGTACCTCTATTTCTTTCTTTAAAAAAAAACCACATGATTTATGAGCTGAGATGGTGCAGTGGTTAGAGTGCAGCATTGCAGGCTACTTCAGCTGACTGCTAGCTGCAGTTCAGCAGTTCCAATCTCACCAGCTCAAGGTTGGCTCAGTCTTCCATCCTTCCGAGGTGGGTAAAATGAGGAGCCAAATTATTGGGGGCAAGAGGCTGACTCTGTAAACCGCTTAAGGTAAAAGTAAAGGTTCCCTCGCACATACGTGCTAGTCGTTCCCGACTCTAGGGGGGCGGTGCTCATCTTCGTTTCAAAGCCGAAGAGCCAGCGCTGTCCGAAGATGTCTCCATGGTCATGTGGCCGGCATGACTAAACGCCAAAGGTGCACGGAATGCTGTTACTTTCCCACCAAAGGTGGTCCCTATTTTTTCTACTTGCATTTTTTACCTGCTTTCGAACTGCTAGGTTGGCAGAAGCTGGGACAAGTAACAGGAGCTCACCCCGTTACGCGGCACTAGGGATTCAAACCACTGATTGACAAGCTCAGCGTCTTAGCCACTGAGCCACCGCGTGCTATATAACTGCTTAGAGAGGGCTGTAAAAACACTATGAAGTGGTATATAAATCTAAGTGCTATTGCTATTTATAGCATGGGTACAGCTTGGAGATTCTCTTCACTGCATTTTTTAATATGGGGTTCCCAGAATTACTCTGATGAAGTTAACGATCCAGTCAGTTTCCAGCTTTTTCCTGTGCATTTGTTCCAATGTATTTTTTTTTTTTGGTAGGAGGACGTCTTTCCTATAATTTTGAAGGAAGCAGTGTGATGCATCTTAAACTGCTGAAAATTTGCAGATGCTCTGCAGATGAATAATTTTATCGTTTTTCCCTTTGTTGTTTATAGTGCAGAAGAATGGGGTACGGCACTGCTCCTATTCAGCCACCCGGAAAAACCTGTACATCACTAAAGATACAAAGGTTATTTGTCAAGGTTTCACTGGCAAACAGGTACGTGCCCGAACGGCCAATTTCTTGTACCTTTGCTCATGTTGTAGTCCAGGAGCTTTTGCTGTACCTTTGCAAGAATCTTAGAATTCCTTATCAGGACTTCCTTATTGCAGAGATCAGAAGTACAAGGAGGCTGTACTTACCATCGGTTGGTTAGCGACTGTTTGAAGTTTACAGTGGACTCCAAAAAATGGGATTTACAGCCCGAATCGGAAGTATTGATGCTCTCTCTCTCTCTCTCTCTCTCTCTCTCTCTCTCTCTCTCTCTCTCTCACACACACACACACACACACACACACACACACACACACACACACACTCAAGGTCAAATAACTGCACTTCAGGGGCTTAGCAACACGGTTGCATGTAAGATGAGATGAGACAAGCAAGATAACCTTTATTATTGGGCCTCTGGTGGCTCAGCAGACTAAGTCTGTCTGTTATTAACACAGCTGCTTGCAATTACTGCAAGTTCAAGCCCCACCAGGCCCAAGGTTGACTCAGCCTTCCATCCTTTATAAGGTAGGTAAAATGAGGACCCAGATTGTTGGGGGGGCAATAAGTTGACTTTGTATATAAATATACAAATGGATGAATCCTGAGTCCTTCGGGAGAAGGGCGGTATAAAAGTTTAATTAAATTAAATTAAATTAAATTAAATTAAATTGAAAACTATTGCTTAACATAGTGTAAGCCGCCCTGAGTCTTCGGAGAAGGGCGGGATATAAATTCAAATAATAATAATAATTATTATTATTTTACTGGGAACACACTGGCCCACATTAAAAATGAAATTCTGTTGCCTGCTCTCAAAAGAAATTATATTGATGTATTGCACAAATACACATTCTATGCGCGCACACCCACCCACACCTATTCATCCATTCATCTATTCTTTACTATACTAATACTATACTATACTATTCATCCATCATCCTATCCTATCCTATCCTATCTTATCCTATCCTATCCTATCTCTCTCTTATTATACAATACTAATACTATACTAATACTATGCTATATTATGCTAATACTATATTATACTAATACTACACTATATTATACTAATACTATATTATACTAATACCATACTATATTATACTAATACTACATTATATTATACTAATACTATACTATATTATACTAATATTATACTATACTATATTATACTAATACCATATTATACTAATACTACATTATACTATACTATACCACATTGTACTGTATTATACTAATACTATACATACTATACTAATACTAATTTATACTTCCATCCATCCGTCATCTATCTATGCAGTTACAGTTATATAGATGTAAATATTAATCGCTGTCCATCTTGAATACATAGCGGAAAGAGGAAACTTCAGAATTCACAAGGCTGAGGCTATATTTACAGCCATTTGCTACATCCAGCAGTTACGCAATGGCATTTTGCAACAATTTTGCCAAAAGCTAGAAGTTATTTCTGGGTTTTTGACACAAACTGTGCCAGAAGCAAACAAGTGCTCCGTTTAACGACCGTGGCATTTGCTTAACGACCGCAGCGCTTCATTTCACAACTGTGTTGTTTCTCTGTATCATACATAATGTATGTGGCTATATGAGTAAAGTTGGGATGCGGTGGCTCAATGGCTAAGACACTGAGCTTGTCGATCGAAAGGCCGGCAGTTCAGCGGTTCGAATCCCTAGTGCCGCGTAATGGGGTGAGCTCCCGTTACTTGTCCCAGCTTCTGCCAACCTAGCAGTTCGAAAGCACGTAAAAAATGCAAGTAGAAAAATAGGGACCACCTTTGGTGGGAAGGTAACAGTGTTCCGTGCGCCTTTGGTGTTGAGTCATGCCGGCCACATGACCACAGAGACATCTTCGGACAGTGCTGGCTCTTCCGCTCTGAAACGGAGATGAGCACTGCCCCCTAGAGTCAGGAATGTCTAGCACACATGTGCAAGGGGAACTTTTACCTTTTACCTATGCATAATTTTTGTATTTATTGTGTCATGTTTATCCAGTGTATATTGGAGTTGGTGACCCTTTAAGAGCTGAACACAAACAAAATTACTTGTTAATGTATGCTGATTAGTGTGCATTCAGAGCGACAATAAAGTTATTCTAAGTCCATTGCCTCAGTTGTGCTTTTTTTGATTGTATCTCCCCACACAGGGCACTTTCCACAGTCAACAGGCCTTAGAGTACGGTACCAATTTAGTAGGAGGGATTTCACCCGGCAAAGGGGGAAAAAGCCACTTGGGACTTCCAGTTTTTAATTCTGTCGAGGAGGTAAGACCACGGAACCACTATACAGCCGAGCGCTGTTGGGTCATTTCAATTCCGTTTCATTGCCGTGACGTTTTCTATGTGGTTGCTTTTAAAAAATAGTTGTAAACTATTATCAGGATAGAATTATCAGGTGTTTGAACTCCAGAGTTGCAAACTCTGTTCAGTTTAAGATTGGTTGTGATAGAAAAAAATATTTTTAGCTAAGTTGTGGGAGGGTCTCTGAGCTTGGTGCTCTTTGAACTTGGTTGTTTTCTTGCAGACATTTTATTACCAAATTAGGTAACATCATCAGGGCCGGAAGGGACTGGGGTTTGCAGAATGGAGAAGAGGAAGAGGACCGTGGGGTCCTCTTGTGTTCTCTGAACTTGGTGGTTTTCTTGCAACTACCTCATGACCCACCTAGGTAACATCATCAGTGCTAGAAGGGATGGTTATTTTGTTTGCCTGAGTTGATCAGCCATCAACAGGCATGTGAGATAAACAACATCTACATGCCATTCAAAAGAGACAACCATAAAGCTAAAAGACCTCCTCATCAGCAATCAAGAGCCAGATGAGCAGAGAATTAACACTAAGATTAATACTAGACCAACAATCAAATAAGGAGCGACCAACTCAGCCAACCAAGCTAACAGTAAGCAGCAACATAATCAAGGAATAGCCACCAGTGTATTAAAAGGGCCTTCTGTCACTGATGATGGCCTGCGCATTTGGTGTCTGAAGTTAAAATGCTGTTTTTTTTACCTTTAAAGTTCTGAATTTTTTGAAATCAGATTCTTGGAAAGAAAGCTTTTACCTGCCTAGGCTCTAACTTTTAAATTGCCGAGGTTTTGTTTGCTTGCTGGCCCCTGCACAAACCCTCAGATTGGGAAAGAAGGACCACGTAGCACCTTTTTCACATGACTTCTCCTCTTTAGATTTCTCCGTCATTTGTAATCTTCAGGAAGACTTTATAAAAATCCATTCTTCTTCGCCGTGGTTTCATTTACGGTGTGTTTTCATCACAGCCGATTCATTTGTTCGTAGACCTTTTTTTAAAGATAATTTGCATGTTTGATACACTCTGTTAACAACAAATAAAGCGCTCCATGGCTTAGGGCCTGGGTTACTTACGGGACCGCCTACTGCCATCTTGTGCCTCCCATCGACCCGTGCGCTTTCACAGAGAGGGACTTCTCAGGGTGCCGTCCGCCAAACAATGTCGGCTGGCGGCCCCCAGGGGAAGGTCCTTCTCTGTGGGGGCTCCCACACTCTGGGACGGGCTTCCCCCCGGTTTACGCCAAATACCTGACCTTGATTTTCCTGAACTGAAGACACACCTTTTTATCCGCGCGGGGCTGGCTTAAATTGAATTTTAAATGCTAAATTTTATTAATTTTAAAAGGGGTTTTTTAGTGTATGGTAAATTTTTAAATTTTCAGGCTATTTAAATAAGTTTTTTAAATTCCGTTTTAATTGTATTTTGTATTGTTCGTTTTATTCTGCCTGTACACCGCCCTGAGTCCTTCGGGAGAAGGGCGGTATAAAAATCAAATAAAAAATAAATAAATAAATTTTACTTACTTATTTATTTATTTTTAACTAGCAGGGTAGGAATAAAATCGGGAAGAGGTGGTGGGAGGAGATTAAGCTAAAATGTAAGGTTGTAAAGGTTTGTACCAAGAATGTTTCCCCCACAGCGAGGAATATGTTGTTCAGTTGAAAGTTGTTAGCTCCTCAGGGAGAAAATGGTTGCAGAACCAGTCTCGAGAATAAAATGTGGGCAGAGCATCTAATTGTATAATTACACCCTCAGTGGCTAAGACGCTGAGCTTGTCGATCGGAAAGGTCGGCAGTTCAGCGGTTCGAGTCCCTAGTGCTGCGTAACGGGGTGAGCTCCCGTTACTTGTCCCAGCTTCTGCCAACCTAGCAGTTCGAAAGCAGGTAAAAAATGCAAGTAGAAAAATAGGGACCACCTTTGGTGGGAAGGTAACAGTGTTCCGTGTGCCTTTGGCGTTTAGTCATGCCGGCCACATGACCACGGAGACATCTGTGGACAGCGCTGGCTCTTCGGCTTTGAAACGGAGATGAGCACCGCTCCCTAGAGTCGGGAATGACTAGTGCATAAGTGCGAGGGGAACCTTTACATTTACTTAACTTGAAATTAGATATTTAGATTTTCACGGAAGAGTTCTTCGCAAAACACATTAATGTTAATTAAGAGCCTTTCATCAAATTGTTCAAGCAACCACATTTTTTGCAAAGCTCTTGTGCTGGTGTGAAAATTCCCCACCCCTGCAGCTTTCTTTCTTTGCCAACGTGTGCAAACACGAGTGTGGCAGTTCAGGAGATTAGGCCGCTGGGCTGACGATTAGCAGGTTTGCGTTTGAGACCCGGTTGCTGTCACGAGACAGGGTGAGCTCCCATCACATGCTCCAGCTGACCCTAAAGCAACGTCCGCGAGTAGATAGACGGGTACCACTTTGGTGGCCAACTGAACGGGGACACAAAAAGAGACCCCAACTGGGCGTCCCCTTGACAGTGACGATGTAACCTTTCGTTCTTTCAATCCAGAAGCCCTTCGGTGCTCTCCACATGACTGTACTAGCAGCAGTGTGCTAACACAGCCATTGTGTACAAAGTTGTATGCTGGAAGCCAGAGATGGCTTTTAAAGCAGCAGCTACGTGAATCTTTCGAAAGGTGCAGCTACTTTAATGATACAAAGAGAAGTGTTTTGTTTGCACTCAAAGATGTTATAAATCATTTAATTCAATCACCAGGAGAAAGGGAGTTCTAGTCCCACCTTAGGCATGAAAGTTGGCTGTGTGGGTGACTTTGGGCCAGTCACCAGGAGACTGAAATAGCTGTGACAATTTAGCGTTTCCATTTTCTTTTCCACTTTTAGAAGTCGTTCAGAATCTTTCCTGCTCTACTTCAGGATGTTAAGCCAGTTTTTGAAATCTTCAGAGCATTTAATCTATGCTGGAGAATTGCTTTCGGGTTTTAAACAGACAGTCAAATGAATGTGGGCTGTGTCCTTTATTGATCAGCTATTTGCTGGTGGGTCGGTGGCCGAATCTCACCAATGGTCCTGTTCTGACTTAGGCTTCCCCAGCACCACGAAACTGAGTCCTCGTCTCGATAAACCCCTTTTATTTAATTTCCTCTCCAGCAAATTCTTCCCTCTCCCACAGTCTTTCAAGATAGTTCACAATTATACAGACCTTTATCAGGTTTGGAGAGTGGCCAGGCCGATATCTTTCAGATGCCTCAATTCTTGGCAAGAATGCAAGAATGAAGTAATTATCTCCTGCAAACTCCACTCCCCTTTCGCTCCTCTTTTATTCCCTCTGGGCTGGGCCCTTCATCGTCCACCTGTGGCCTTACTCCCAAGTCGACCCTTGTTCTTTAGCTGTTCCCTTCTCCTGGCAGCTCTGCGCATGTGCACACTGAGAACAGGCTCCAGCTGTTCTTCTGCCTCACTGATATCTGACTCCGAAGGCAGGTGATAACTGTCAGACGGCCCTGGTCCCCTCTCTGCCTCTGACGCAGAGCCCTCGTCCGAGCCTTCCCCAGACTCCAGGACTAGCCCATGTTCCTCCCCAACCTCCTCACTGTCCGAAACTGCTGCCAGATCCGCAGACCACAACAGGTCCTTCGGGAGGTCAATTAAGGCTGAGCCTCGTTTCCGTCGCGCCTCAGGAAAGCCGGGGGGGGAGGGGCCGCAAGAATGTGAATGCCTTAACGACAGATGTGTTCTTACAGCATGCTGGATTGCCTCCGCGGAAGAGTGATTTTTTTTTGTAAAAGAAGTGTATTTGGATCTTAGGCTAAAGTAAAAACGGGTGCTACCGCCTCGTCCATATACGTGCCGCCACCCTTCGCTGCCGCTGCCATCAATGAAGCCATTGACGCAGAAATCTCCCTTGTTGTGTGCATTACAGAAGGTATTCCCCAGCAGGACATGGTGCGCGTCAAACACAGGTTGCTTCGTCAGAACAAGACTCGGCTGGTCGGCCCAAACTGCCCGGGAGTCATCAACGTAAGGGGGTGGGTGGGGCGGGGTGGGAAGGGCTTGGGATGGGGAAGCCGGCGGGTTTTTCTTCAGCCAATGGGGGTTCTGTGCCGTGAGATTGGTAGCCTAAGGGCCAGTTCAAAGGAGGTAGTAAAAGCGTTGGAGTAGTAGCAGCCCATTCTCAGTAGTGGGATCTTGAAGGTTGACTTCCTATCTCCCTCTCTTCTCCACTCCATCCCTTTGCTTCTCCCTCCTCACCTCCCTCCTGCCCTGCCCTCCCCTTTTCACTCTTCTCTCACTCTCCTTTCCTCTCCCCACCTCTCCTCACCCTGCCCTGCCCTCTCCTCCTCCTCTGCCATCCCCTCCCCTTCCCACTTGCCTCCCCGACCCTTCTCTCCTCTCCTCTCCCTCCTTCTCCTTTCTCCTCCCTCTCCTCTTTTCTGCCCAACTCTCCTCGCCCTGTCCTCCCCTGCCCTTCTCTCCCCTTCCCACTTTCCTCCCCTCTCCCTTCCCCTTCTCCTTGCCTTTCCTTTTTTTTTTTTTTAATTTACATTTATATCCCGCCTTTCTCCGAAGACTCAGGGCAGCTTACATTGTGTAAGGCAATAGTCTCATCCTATTTGTATATTTATATACAAAGTCAACTTATTGCCCCCCCCCAACAATCTGGGTCCTCATTTTACCTACCTTATAAAGGATGGAAGGCTGAGTCAACCTTGGGCCTGGTGGGGCTCCAGCCTGCAGTAATTGCAAGCAGCTGTGTTTAATAACAGGCTGTCTTACAGCCTGAGCCACCCACAGCCCTTCCCCTTCTCTCCCCTCCCTTCCTCTCCTTTCCCATCCCCTCTCCTCCTCCCTCTCCTTCTCCGTGCCCAACTCTCCTCGCCCTGTCTTCCCCTGCTCTCCCCTTCCCACTTTCCTCCCCTCTCCCTTCCGCTTCTCCTTTCCTTCCCTTCTCCCTCCTCCTCTCCTTTCCTCCCTCTCCTCTCTCTCCTTCGCTCCTCCCTGCCCAACTCTTCTCACCCTGTCCTCCCCTGCGCTGCCCTTCTCTCCCCTTCCCACTTTCCTCTCCCCTCCCTCTCTGTTTCCTTTCCCCTCTTCTCCCTCTCCCTCCTTCTCTCTCCTGTCTCCACCTCCCCCCACATCCTCCTCTTATCTTGGCTGCAATCAAATGCCTCCCCATGGCTCAGATAACCCCCATAGCTTATCTTGTAGGGTTGAGGCTATGAGGCTAAAAACGAAGGGTAGCCCACCATGGAAGCTCCCCTTCCCACTTTCCTTCTCTCCTCTCCTCTCTCCTCCCTCCCTCTCTCTCCTTTTCCCTCCCCTCTCCTCCTCCCTCTCCTTCTCCGTGCCCAACTCTCCCCTTCCCACTTGAGCTCCTGGAGGAGAAAATAAAAAGCATAATATGAATCTTGTGGATAATAAATACTCTTAACCCGATCTTTGCCGTTATCCTTAGTGACTGTGATTTGGTTCCATTTCTTCTTACTGTCAGAAAGTTTTAACGTCAGGGTTAGGCATGGGCAAACTTAAATTCAAAAGCCCACTTGGCTCGGAGATTCTCATTCGTTTCTCCAGGCTAGGTTAACACCACTATTGAGGCAACGAAGATGGAGGATGTTTACAAGCCATCATTTCCCAAGTTGTGGTTTAGGACCGCTTAAAGGTCTCCAAGCTTGGCAACTTTAAGACTTGTGGACTTCCAATTCCCAGAGTTCCTCAGCCAGCTTTGCTTTGCTGGCTGAGGAATTCTGGGAGTTGAAGTCCACAATTCTGGGAGTTGAAGTCCACAAGTCTTAAAGTTGCCCAGACTGGAGACCCTTGCTTTAGGAACTTCCTCATTGTATAGTAAGGACAGTAATGAAAATAAACTTTTTTTAAAAAATCCAGCTCGATTAGCTCCGCTTACACAGGGCTGACGGTCCATGAAAAAATGAGTTTGAAAGTCAGAGGTCCTCATAGAACAGGGGTCACCAACCTTGGCAACTTTAAGCTTGGAGGACTTCAACTCCCAGAATTCCCCAGCCAGCAAAGCCATGTTAATCTATAGCAAAGCTGGCTGGGGAAATTCTGGAAGTTGAAATCCACCAGGCTTAAAGTTGTCAAGGTTGGAGACACCCCTGGCATAGGAGATTCTGTGCATTCCGAATCCTTCAAAAGAAAAGCTTTGTATTTTTGGAAAAAGCACGCCTCTTGGTGCTTTTCTAGTAACTTTTGCAACAGGTTTAAAAAGACACCTCAATCCAAATCTGATCTCGTTTTGGGGGTTCTGTTTTTGTTTTTAGCCTGGAGCATGTAAAATTGGGATCATGCCTGGACACATTCACAAGAAAGGAAGAATCGGTAAGTTCTGGAAAATAAAATAACATGGTACATTTTTAAAAAGCCCTCTTGCTCCGAGGAGCAACACTGTACATTTGAATTAACGTCCATATCTTTAAAAGTGCAGGCGGATAAGGTTTATGTAAATGAAACTGTAGACCACTCTATAAAGCCTTAGTAAAGCCATACCTAGAAAACTACATCCATTTTTGGTCACCGCACTATAAAAAGATCTTGAGAGTCTAGAAAAAGTGCGGAGAAGAACAACCAGGATGATTAGGGGACTGAAGACTAAAACATATGAAGAACAGTTACAGGAACAGGGCATGGCTGGTCTAGTGAAGAGAAGGACCAGGGGAGACAGGATAGCAGGCTTCCAAAATTTGAGGGGCTGCCATAGAGAGGAAGGGGTCAAGCTGTTTTCCATGAATGCGAGAAAAGGAATAATGGATGGAAACTGAACAAAGGAGAGATTCAACCTGGAAATAAGGAGGAATTTCCTGACATTGAGAGCAATCAACCAATGGAACAGAAGTTGCCTTCGGAAGTTGTGGGTGCTTCATCACTGGAGGCTTTCAAGAAGAGACTGGACTGCCATCTGTCAGAAATGGTGTAGGGTCTCCTGCGTGGGCGGGCGGGAGGGGGTTGGACTGGATGACCTACAAGGTCCCTTCCAACTCTCCTATTCCCCTTGCATTTCATTGCAATTCTTAAATCCATGATAAAGCAGTTTTATGCTTTGCACATAGATACTCCTCAATTTAGGACCGGTCGCTTAACTTAACTCTGAGAGACTCCGGAAAAAATTACTTACGACCTGTCCTCGAAGTTACGACTGCCACGAGATGACTATGGTCGCATGATCGCAGTTCAGGTGCCTGGCAATCGGTTCGCACTTACGACCGTTTGCCAAGTATTCTGCCATCGTGGGATCGCCGTTGGTAATCTTCTCTGCTGGTGTCCCCAGAATTTTTTTTTTATTATTTGCATTTATATCCCGCCCTTCTCCGAAGACTCAGGGCGGCTTACACTATGTCAAGCAATAGTCTTCATCCATTTGTATATTATATACAAAGTCAACTTATTGCCCCCAACAATCTGGGTCCTCATTTTACCTACCTTATAAAGGATGGAAGGCTGAGTCAACCTTGGGCCTAGTGGGGCTTGAACCTGCAGTAATTGCAAGCAGCTGCTGTTAATAACAGACTGTCTTCCCAGTCTGAGCCACGAGAGGCCCTTTCAATGCATACACGATGAAAACGCACAAGAGTAATGCTGAAATTGTTCAGCTCATCCTTTGCATCGTAGGAACGTAGCAACTATCATACTCGATACTTCATTCTCCTGTTTCCTTTTTTTCCTTTTTCAGGCATTGTATCCAGATCTGGCACTTTGACTTACGAAGCCGTCCATCAAACAACTCAAGTCGGATTGGGACAGTCCTTCTGTGTTGGTGGGTTTGAAAGAGGCTCAGTTCATGCGTAAGACCACACACATATGATTGTAGAAGCTACGTAGACAGCTTCCCCTCTTCCTTTCTCTCTTAAAATGTGTATGTTCTGATCTAGGCTTTCTTAGAAAGTATACAGCACAAACTTAGTCCCGGCAAACCCCTTTAATTCAAACGGCTGTGAATTATTCCTAGTCTGAAAGGCTTTTCAAACAGTCTTTCAGGGAAGTGTTTACAAACACCCACCTTATCTCCCTTGGAATGCTGCCAGAGAACTAATTGACACATGCAAGGCAAGGCCAAACTTAGCACCGACTCAAACAGAACTTTTCCACAGCTTTTACCGACCAGATGAACTATTTGCTTCCTGCAAAAGCTCACGTCCTATTTGCTCCTATTTTATAGCTTATGGGAGGGGCCGATCAAGCCTTACTCCCAAGTCGACCCTGTTTCCTTAATTGTTCCTCTCCTGGCAGCTCTGTGCATGCACACACTGGGAACAGGCTCAAGACTCCAGAGGCAGCAAAGAACTACCAGATGGCCTTGGCCCCCTCTCTGCCTCCAACTCAGAGCTCTCATCCGAGTCTTCCCCAGACTCCAGGACTGGCCATTGTTCCTCCCCAACCTCCTCACTGTCCGACTCTGCTGCCAGCTCAGTGTATTTTGCAAAGAGAATTAAGAAATAAAATTTTACCCATGTCCCAGGAAGAATTCTGGTGATTGGGAGTGAACTGTGCAATACCCCTTGATGCCTATGAAGACGCTTCATCGCCCAGGTGCTTTTTCCACTAGACAGCTGAACTTTCTTGCTATTTTTTTCCTTGAAGGAGCTTCGCTTCTTATCCAAGAACTAAAGAAGCTTCTTGGGTGAGAAGCGAAATGTTTTCAAGGAAAAAAAAAAAGCACCAAGAAAAGCCCAGTTGCCTTTTGATAAAAAGCACCTTTGGGATCTCCATCGATGCATTCACAAAATTTTCTATTTCTTTAACCAGAAGGGAATAACTCGACAGTGGATCCTTCTGAGTTTGACTTCATGACAAAGGGATGTCTGAAGCCAGTTCTGAGGAAGGGCAGTGTTAAAATGGCAGAGTTTCATTTAATTTGCTTCGGGTACCTTTGCTCCTGAATTAAAAGTTTCTAATTAGAAACCCCCAAGGATGTGAAGGTTTATAGGATTTATTTATTTATTTATTTATTTATTTATTTATTTATTTATTTATTTATTTATTTATTTATTTATTTATAATTACATTTGTATTCAATGGGCCTCTGGTGGCTCAACAGGCTAATGCAGTCTGTTATTAACACAGCTGCCTGCAATTACTGCAGGTTCAAGTCCCACCAGGCCCAAGGTTGACTCAGCCTTCCATCCTTTATAAGGTAGGTAAAATGAGGACCCAGATTGTTGGGGGCAATAAAAGTTGATTTTGTATATAATATACAAATGGATGAGACTATTGCTTAACACAATGTAAGCCGCCCTGAGTCTTCGGAGAAGGGCGGGATATAAATTCAAATAAAAAAAAATAATTTGTATACCGCCCTTCTCCTGAAGGACTCAGGGCGGTTCACAGCCAGTTAAAAATACAATAAATACATATTAAAAACAGACTAAAATTTATATAAATAGTGGCCAAAATATTAAAAACTAAACAATATAAAAACTAAAACCCCATTTAAAATTACTTATTCAGGCTAGCCCAGCTCAATGGAATAAAAGAGTCTTCAGCTCACGGCGGAAGGTCCGAAGGTCGGGGAGTTGGCAAAGCCCCGGAGGCAGCTCATTCCAGAGGGCAGGAGCCCCCACAGAGAAGGCCCTGCCCCTGAGGGTCGCCAGTCAACATTGTTTCACCGACGGCACCCCAAGGAGGCCCTCCCTGTGGGAGCGCACAGGTCGATGGGAGGCTGTTTGTGGCAGTAGGCAGTCCCGTAAATAGCCCGGTCCTAAGCCATGGAGCGCTTTAAAGGTGGTAACCAACACCTTGAATTGCACCCGAAAGACCAACGGAAGCCAGTGCAGCCCGCGCAGGAGAGGTGTTATACGGGAGCCACGAGGTGCTCCCTCTATCACCCGCGCGGCCGGTTATTTAAGAGAATAACAGAGTTGCATGGGACCTTAGAGGTCTCCTAATCCAACCCTCTGATTTAGGCAGGAGACCCTATACTATTTCAGACAAATGGTTGTCGGATCTCGTCTTAAAAACCTCCAGTGTTGGAGTACCCACAACTTCTAGAGGGAAGCCATTTTACTGATTAGTTGTTCTAACTGTCAGGAAATTCCTCCTTAGTTCTAAGTTGCTTCTCTCCTTCATTAGTTTCCACCTATTGCTTCTTGTCCTGCCCTCAGGTGCTTTGGAGAATAGCTTGACTCCCTCTTCTTTGGGGCAACCCCTGAGATATTGAAACACTGCTATCATGTCTCTCCTGGTCCTTTTCATTAAACTAGTAAAGGTAAAGGTTCCCCTGGCACATACGTGCTAGTCGTTCCCAACTCTAGGGGGGCGATGCTCATCTCCGTTTCAAAGCCGAAGAGCCAGCGCTGTCCGAAGACGTCTTCGCGGTCATGTAGCCGGCATGACTCAACGCCAAAGGCGCACGGAACGCTGTTCCCTTCCCACCAAAGGTGGTCCCTATTTTCCTTTTTTTTTATTATTATTATTACTTTTTTTTTTTAACGTTACAAACAAAAAAGAAAATACATTTTCCACCCTTGTGCTATACATAAAAAAAAAAGGAAGATTTGGGTCTTCGGATATATCCTCATGATTGCCAAAATCCACGTTCTCGAGGTACAGGTACCGAAGCGTCCAATGTTCCAAGCACATAGTCCACAAATGGTTTCCAAGTCTTCCAGAAAATATCTTCTTTATACACACCACTTCTAATTTTAATATCACTTGTCATTTTATCATTTAAAGCTAATTTCCACATTTCAGAATTCCACTCTTCTATTCTAAAAATCACATCTAGTTTCCAATATCTAGCTATTATAATTCTACCTATTATAATCATAATTCTAATCAATTCTAGGTTGGCAGAAGCTGGGACAAGTCACAGGAGCTCACCCCATTACGCGGCACTAGGGATTCGAACCGCTGAACTGCCAATCTTTCGGTCGATAAGCTCAGCCTCTTAGCTACTGAGCCATCGCGTCCCCTCTTCATTAAACTAGACGTACCCAATTGATCACAAACATCCTTTGTATGTTTTTTGCCTTTTTGATGCCTCTATGATTTATGTTGGTTGGACCATGTGATCGCCATTTCAGACTTCCCCAGCCAACTTCCAATGAGCAAAATTGCTGTGGGAAGCCAGATTCACTTCAAAAATATCATGATTCGCTTATAACACCGACAATGGTTCGGTTAACCCAGGGGGTCTGCAAACTTGGCTCTTTTAAGACTTGTGGACTTCAACTCCCAGAGTTCCTCAGCCAACCGAACCATGCCAAAAGGGTCATAAAATCGAGCGGTCGGTCACTGAACAGCCATCTTCCTTAGCAACGTTTAATTCTTCTCACTGTCAGGAAATTCCTCCTTAGTTCTTAGGTTGCTTCTCTCCTTGATTAGTTTCCACCCGTTGCTTCTTATTCTGCCTTCTGGTGCTGAGACGGAAGTTCTGAACTTCACAGTTCTCCTGCGTGTAATCTGCTACCCAGGAAAATTGCCCATGGGGGAAAGAGATAATATAACTGGCTTCTATTTATAGGTCAGCAAAGGCAGGCCTTTCCCTTACGACACATACTCCCTACATTCCTTAGTGTGGTGGTAAGACAGAACAGGGTCCCAAATCTCCACGCAAAGCAGTCTCGAGTCAATAAAATAAAAAGTTTAGCAAAGCGTCCATTTATATTGTAATGAGTTTTTCAATGCCAGTCAGAGGCTTCCGACGCCCCGCTTGGTCGACGTGTGAACTTAATCTATGCATGATTTAAGTTCTCTGAGAGTAAATTTTCAGCCAGGGAACCTTTTGAGTAGTTCATATTTTGAGCAGGTCCAATATTCGTCTTGACCGTGAAAACAGCTGAAATCTGGTTTTTTTCTATAATTCTTCTGCTTTCCTTTTGAGTTCCATTCGGTTTCAATTCTGGCCAGATTTTAAATTGTGCTGTTTTTCTATATCAGAATTAACCTGTCATTAACAGAATAACAAGAGTTGGAAGGGACCTTGTAGGTTGTCTAGTCCAACCCTCCGCACAAGCAGGAGACCCTACAGCATTTCTGATAGATGGCAGTCCAGTCACTTCTTGAAAGCCTCCAGTGATGAAGCTCCCACAACTTCCGAAGGCTCCTGTTGTCCAAATTATTTATATATATATATATATATATATATATATATATATATATATATGTATGTATGTATGTATGTATGTATGTATGTATGTATGTATGTATGTATGTATGAATGTATGTATGTATGTATGTATATGTAGGTCTTTGGTTATTCGGGTTTTCTCCCGCGTAAAATTGGAAGTGTCTTGGCGACGTTTCGACAAAGTCTCATTCATCAACTTCAGGCTTCAGCCGTGCTCCCAGAAGCACGGCTGAAGCCTGAAGATGACGAATGAGACTTCGTCGAAACATCGCCAAGACACTTCCAATTTTATGCGGGAGAAAACTCGAATAACCAAAGACCTACAGTGTGTGTGTGTGTGTGTGTGTGTGTTTTCTACTTGCTACAACTTCTGCCAACCCTAGCAGTTCAAAAGCAAGTAGAAAAATAGGGAACACCTGTTGTGACCCAGGCGCAAGTAGGTAAGAAACTCAAGTCAGTGTAAAAACAAACAAATTTAATTTGAACAGCTGAGAATTACTTCACTCCCAGCGTAGTTCAACTAAACTAAAGCAAAGTCTTCCCAACACAAATCCCTCAGTCCTATCCCAAACCTTGGTCTAATTAGGCAGACTGCCAAAGGCCTTTCTTGGCAAAAATTCAGAAGGCACCGATACAAAATAAATGCAAGAAGACGAAGCTATCAACGTTGTTTTCCAGCAAAGAGCCCAAACGCCGTTGCTGGTCTTTTAAGCCTTATGGGAGGGGCCAGTCATCTCCTGGCTTTACTCCTGAGTCATCCTTTTTGCTTGAGCTGCTCTTGCCTTCTGGCAGCTCTTCTCATGCGTGCATTAGGAACAGACACCTCCTGTTCCTCTGCCTCACTACTATCAGGCTCTGGAGTCCACACCTCACTCCCCGATGGCCCTGGCCTCACCTCAGCCTCATCGCTGTCCAGACTCTGTTGCTAGCTCCATAGGCTGCTGGTGGACCACAACACCACCTTTGGTGGGAAGGGAACAGCATTTTGTGCACCTTTGGCGTTGAGTCATGCTGGCCACATGACCACAAAGACGTCTTCGGACAGAGCTGGCTCTTCGGCTTTGAAACGGAGATGAACCCTGCCCCCTAGAGTCGGAAATGACTAGCACATATATGTACGAGGGGAACCTTTACCTTTACTCACTTGCTGCAAACATCCTGTCGTGTCCCACTCCTCCGCTGACGACCGGGTCAGGGAAATCCGAATCAGGTGTGCCTCTGCAGCTCTGCCAAAGTCCTAGCAAAGTCCTCAGGGCAGGCAGGAGACCAGAAAGTGACTTCAGCAAGATATGTTTAGACTTTGCCTGACTCAGAGAATGCCAGAAAGCAGATCCTTTATATAGGGCATGGGGTGTGGATCCATGACTCAGCACTTATCCAGGCCTGCCCCTCCCTTCCTTCTGCTGCCTCCGCCTATCAAGTCTTCTGACATGAGGGTCACTCCAGTCGGCAGCTGTTGGTAATTGACCTTCCTCAGGCTCACATGCTGTGGAGGAGGGGGAGGGGTCTAGTTGCTCCGTTTGCCTGGGCATGGAGCCAGAGCTGGGGGCTGGAGGTATTTCTTCCTCTTCAGCCTGTCTGGGCATGGAGCCAGGGCTGGGGCCGGGAGGCATACTAGAACATTCCTCCGTGTTCGGAAGCAGATAAGAAGACCCCGGCTGAGGTGAGATTGGACAAAACACAACACATCCGGGGAACAACAAGGGAGAAAGGATTCCCTTACTCGTGCATGGAAGATTTCCCATCTGGATGATTGTGTGTGTGTGTGTGTGTGTTGTATATACCTTGTCCTTGACTTACAACAGCAATTGAACGCAAAATTCGTTGCTGAGCGAGACATTCATTCAGTGGGTTTTGCTCCATTTTACAACCCATCTTGTCACAATGTGAATCACTGTTAATTGTTCAATTAGTAACACAGTTGTCAAATTAACCTGCCTTTCTCCCCGTAGACTTTTTGCTTGTCAGAAGTTCGTAAAAGGGGATCACGTTTGTCCCCACCCCCCCATCCCGGGATACTGCACCCGTCACAAACATAAACCAATTACTGAACGTTCAAATTTTGATCACGGGGATGCCAGAACAGTCGTAAGTGCGGAAAACGGGTCCGAAGTCGCTTTTTCCAGTGCCGTTGTCCCTTCAGACGGTCACTAAACAGACTGTTGTAAGTCGAGGACTATCCGTGTTTATATTTTGCCCAAACCGGAAGGCTCGTTAATTTCTTGCCAAAAAAAAAAAAAAGCCGTTGAAAAATCACGACGGTTATTTAACGCTAAACCCTTCAGGGGCCTCCGAATGCATCAGGTCGCTCCTTCGTGGCTCTTTTCATTCAATTTTATTTTCTTAACAGGGATCGGAGGGGATCCCTTTAATGGGACAAATTTTATTGACTGCCTGGATGTCTTCCTGAAGGACCCCCAGACCAGTGGGATCATATTGATAGGGGAGATCGGTGGGAATGCCGAAGAAGACGCCGCCGACTTCCTTAAACAAAATAACTCTGTAAGCGGGGAATGTTCCAGAAATGTTCTGACTGAGATGGAAACTTTCTGGGTTTTTTTGAAAAGGATGTGGGGGGGGAAAAGATTGCTCATTGAAAAGCTCTCTTAAAGCCGTTGGATTGCCTCCAAATATGTCTTTCCATTCAGGGAGATTTTTATTACACTTGTATAGATGGATTTCTGAAAAAAAAAAAAACCCGATGAAATTCAAACTGAAAATGTGCTTTTCTTGCATACAGTTTTCCAGAGAATAAGAAGACGGTTTTTACTTATCTCCTTCTTTAGTGAGGTTGATTTAGTTCCCTTCCCTTCCCTTCCCTTCCCTCTTTTTTATTTTTTCTTTCCTTTTTCCTTTCCTTTCCTTTCCTTTCCCTTCCCTTCCCTTCCCTTCCCTTCCCTTCCCTTCCCTCTCCTCTTTTTTATTTTTTCTTTCCTTTTTCCTTTCCTTTCCCCTCTCCTTTCCTTTCTCTTTCCTTTCCTTCCCTCTCTTTCTCTTTTTTTCTTTTTCTTCCCTTTCCCTCCCTCCCATCTGAATTTATTTCCCCTGCTACAGTATCTCTGCTCTTTTTGTTTCGTACCCTGTTTCCTCCAAAATAAGACATTCCCCTGATAATAAGCCCAATCGGGCTTTTGAGCGCATGGCAATAAGGCCAAGCGCTTATTTCAGGGTTCAAAAAAATATAAGACAGGATCTGATCTTCCGGGAAACACGGTAGCATCTAAGTTTAATCTATTATTATCCCACAGCCAGCCAGAAAACTTCCCTTTGATTTCTGTCATTAACGTTTGACAGCTTGCTTGCCTGTTTGTTCGTTTGTCTGTTTATTTATTACGAAAATTTATATGGCTGCCCAACTCCACCAATTCCAGGTGGCGTACAAAGATAAAACCCCAGTAAACAACAACAACAACACCCAACAAACCCCAGCTCCTGTGGTGATAAAAACTAGACAAGCCATTTGATGGGCTCTCTATCTCTGGAGTTCCCAGGCTCATTGGCAGAACCATTATCTCAGGGCTTTGTGAAAGAGTGTCACAGTTGGGGCCCGTCTTTATCTCCTCAGGGAGATGATGTTTCATAAGAAGGGAGCCACCACAGAGAAGACTCTGTTTCTTGGTCCCACCAGATGGACCTCCTTAAGAGAGGGTATCCATAGCATCCCCTGCCTCTCCACTCTTGGTGGGAAAAGACGATCCTTCAAATAACCTGGCTCCAAGCCATGTAGAGCTGGCACCAGCCTATTTATCATATTTTTTCGGAGTATAAGACGCTCCGGAGTTTAAGACGCGCCTTAGTTTTTGGGGAGGAAAACAAGGGGAAAAAAATTCTGCCTCTGCCTACCAGCATCCGTCGGTATTCATCTGGTTAGCGTCCTGCCGGTGTGTAAGAGAGTTGAGGGCTGTTTGGAAACGGAAACTGTATTTGCTGTGTGAACGACAAGGAAGGAGACAGCAAGGAGCCTGGGCGTGGCTTAGCTCTGCAGCTCCGAGTCTGTGCTGAACTAGTCTGCTGCTCAAAACTGAAACTCCTCTCCTCTGCTTGTGTTTTGTTTTGGAAAACCTGCTTTTGGCATTGTATATTTTACTTCGTGTGTTACGTGATATATAAAGAGAAGTTATTGAATCCTGCTGAATCAGTTACTTGCGTGTGCTTTCCGGATGTGATTGCTGCTGCGAACTCTTTTGAGTCCTTGCAGCGAATAGCGAACAGTCAGATCAGCTTCAACACATTATCGCAGCCAGATTCAGCACGAGCAGCTGATTGGAGGGTGGATCGGCCTCCCGGAATACCCCCAATCAGCTGTTCCAGGCTGCAGGGATTGCCACAGACCATCGCCTACCTCCGCACCTCGCATTTTTGGCTACATTCAGTGTATAAGGCACACCCAAATTTTCACCCTCTTTTAAGGGAGGAAAAAGTGCGTCTTGTACTCCGAAAAATACGGTAAATGTTCCTTCAGCTGTTCTCTCCTGCAGATTTTTTCATGGCTCAGCTGCTCCATGTTTGCTGTCCTCTGTTTTACCTTTAAAAAGAATAATTAGCTAAAATACTCCAAATTCTGCATGTGTGTGTGTGTATTTGGGGAGCTGCCGTTCTATCAATAGCACTAATTGGAACTCGGCACCGTTTAGGAGGCCACCCAGTGCCCGTTTCTTCCCTCGAATCTCGCCAGCAAAAGCTGTTTTCTGTCTTGGCAGCTTAACTTTTATGGAGTTTTCATGACCGGCTTGCGTTCAGCGCAGCAATTCTGCTCCAGTTTTCAGGGCTCCCGAACTCCAAGCTGCTATTCCGACATCCCTTCTCCGAGGGCTTAGAAGCATCCTTTTATTCTCTGACCGTGCTGTTAAGTTACTCTCCCCGGGCCGATTGTATTTCTGCTTGGTTTTCTGAAATGCGCCTCTTTTCTTTCCCAGGGTTCGAACGCCAAACCCGTGGTCTCGTTTATAGCCGGAGTCACTGCTCCTCCGGGCAGGAGAATGGGCCACGCAGGAGCCATCATTGCCGGTGGAAAAGGTGGAGCCAAAGAGAAGATTGCAGCCCTGCAGAACGCTGGGGTCGTTGTCAGCATGTCTCCCGCCCAGCTTGGATCTACGATGTACAAGGTTAGCCAGTCGGTTTTTGGAAAATTTGGGCTGCTTATTTGAGGGGTCCCGACAGAACCCAAATCTTGGCTATTGTGAAGCCTGCTCTATTTCTTTCCTAGGTGGGGTGGGGGGAAATGGGAAGATTTGGAAATGCATGTTCCAACCCTTATTCAATCCTGCAGTGTGGCTTAGCTCACATTTCAATTTTCTTGCGAGGTTAAAACGAGGCAATCGTTACCTGCCAGGCTGAGATGGACGGATAGATGATAAGTAGATAGATGCTAGGTAGTTAGAGAGAGAGAGAGAGATAATAAGTAGGTAGATGATAGATTTTTTTTAAATTTACATTTATATCCCGCCCTTCTCCGAAGACTCAGGGCGGCTTACAGTGTATAAGGCAATAGTCTCATTCTATTTGTATATTTACAAAGTCAACTTATTGCCCCCCCCAACAATGATGATAAATAATAATAATAATAATAATAATAATAATAATAATAATAATAATGATGATGATGATGATAAACAAAGATGATAAAAAAGTAGATGATGGGTAAGTAGGGAGAGCGAGAAAGAATAAATAGGTGATAGATTAGATAGATGATAGATAGATAGATAGATAGATAGATAGATAGATAGATAGATAGATAATGATAGATTAGATAGATGATAGATAGATAGATAGATAGATAATGATAGATTAGATAGATAGATAGATAGATAGATAGATAGATAGATAGATAGATAGATAGATAATGATAGATAGATAGATAATGATAGATAGATAGATAGATAGATAGATAGATAGATAGATAGACAGATAGAAAGATAGATAGATAATGATAGATAGATTAGATAGATAGATATAGATAGATAGATAGATAGATAGATAGATAGATAGATAGATAGATAATGATAGATTAGATAGATAGGTAGGTAGATAGATAGATAGATAATGATAGATTAGATAGATAGATAGATAGATAGATAGATAGATAGATAGATAGATAGATAGATAGATAGATAAAGGGAACAGGTGGCTAAGATGCTGAGCTTGTCAAACAGAAGATCGGCAGTTTGGCGGTTCGAGTCCCTAGTGCCGTGTAACGGGGTGAGCTCCCGTTACTTGCCCCAGCTTCTGCCAACCTAGCAGTTCGAAAGCACATACAAAATCCAAGTAGAAAAATAGGGACCACCTCTGGTGGGAAGGTAATAGCGTTCTGTCCACCTTTGACGTTTAGTCATTCCGGCCACATGACCATGGAGACATCTTCGGACAGTGCTGGCTCTTCAGCTTTGAAATGGAGATGAGCACTGCCCCCTAGAGTCGGGAACGACTAGCACATATGTACGAGGGAAACCTTTACAGACAGACAGACAGACAGACAGACAGACAGACAGACAGACAGATAGATAGATAGATAGATAGATAATAGATAGGTAGGTAGGTAGATAGATAGATAGGTAGACAGACTGTTGTGCCTCGGCCGCCCCCCTCTCCGCAGTCGGGCCCCTCTCATCTCCTGTTATCTCGGCCAGAGACGGATAATGAAGACAAATGGCCTGGCATGCCTTTAGCCCCAGTCCTGGCACCATGCCTGGACAAACTGAACAAATAAACCTCCCCCCCCACAGCGTGTGAGCAAGAAGCCAGTCACGAGCTAGAATTGCCAGCAGCTGGAGGGTGGACAGATCCATGCTTCCGGAGAATGGAGAGGCGACGTCAGCAAAAGGAAGGGAGGGGAAGGCCTGGATAAGTGCTGAGTCATGGAGCCACACCCCATGGCCTATATAAAGGATCTGCTTTTTGGCATTCCTTGAGTCAGGCAAAGTCTCATCTGGTTGCTGAAGTCACACCTTGGATTCCTGCCTGCCCTGAGAACTCTGACAGGACTTTGGCAAAGCTGCAGAGGCTTCGTGGCCACGCTTGATACAGACTTCCCAGACCCGGCTGTCAGAGGAGGAGTGGGACACGACACAGACAGACAGAGAAACATGTTACCCTTTTATGTTGTTTTAGTGTTAGCTGCCCTTAGCACAGAACATAAGGGGGCGTTTTACAGAATTACATTAACCAGGCTGTGCAGCTGATTGAAAGTTGCTGTAGCTCTCTGGATCAGCTAACAATTCACATTTGCCAGCCTCAGTCCCCTGCAGTTACACTCACCTGCCTTCTTGTGGGATCAGAGCATTTTAAAGAAAGGGCTATTTGCATGCCAGGCCAGGTAGAGACAGTCTGGGACGAAGAAGAGAAATGGGAAAGGAAGACGATTCGGAAGAATTCGTTGCAGCTTTGGTGGTGGTTGTACTCGTATCAGAAGCACTGAAGCGCTTCCGGGTTGAAAGGATTAGCCAGTGAGATCACTATTGCCCCGGGGGATGGTCACTTGAGAGTTGGAGCAAAGGGAGGGAGCTCACCCCGTCCATCGACAACACTCGGGTCTCGAACGCGAGCTTGCTCACCTGAACCCAGCATCCCTACCACTGTGCAGCTTTGGTTAAAAACTTCCTTTTTTCTCTTTTTCTTAACCCTCCAGGAGTTTGAGAAGAGGAAAATGCTATGAGAAAAGAATCAAAAAAAATCACACACTCTTCACTTCCCTCCACTGTATTCTCCGCGTACTCCTGTTTTATTTGTCGGAATACAGCAGCGCTCCGTCTTACGAAAGTCAAATTTTAAGACCACCAGGGTTGATTTTGGTGGGTTCTTGATTTCACATATGATTGTACATCAATAGTCAATAAATCAATCTACTACTACTGAATCCGATTCTTTGAAACATGGATGCTTGGTACCATTTTCCTTGCATTGCCAGCACATTACCTAAGCGGGGGATTTAAAAAAAAATCTGGTACCTAAACTGTTTCAAAGTTTTATCAACTGCTAAAATTTATATTCTAATGTTTTTCGGTTCGCGTTTGGGTTTTTTTATGCTTTGTTTTTGGCTGGCGGTTGTGCTTGATGCAGAAAGCTATGCTTCCTGTTGTTTGATTCACCTATTAGTCCTCAGAACAATTTTTTTTAAATATACATTTTTCTCTGCTAATTTTTTCCCCCCCTAGTTGGTATTAAAATTCCAGGCCTGAGTGAAGGTTGTGGACTCCATTGTACTAAGAGGTGAAACTGCAGGTGCCTGGGGGTGCAGTTCATATTTTGTACCCGTGCGTTATGTTCAATTTTGTTGGCAAAAGCATTTTTTTTATTTAATCCAGATACAGCAATGCTTAATCTTACAAAATAAACTTTTTAACGCCACCAGAGTTGATTGAGGTGGCTCTTAGGTAGGTAGGTAGGTAAAATTCTTCCTCGTGAAATTTTCCTAAATGAATGAGGGGAAAAGAAATATAAAACGGCTATTTTTTTATATTCGTGGACTAGGCATCTCGAAAAGTTTAAATAAAGAAAATCTGAGCCTTTAGTTACGCGCTATGTTGAGCCAAGCCATAATACTTCTGTGGGATGTTACACGTCCTTAAATATTATGTAATAGTTTGTTAATTCAACTTCTGCATGTTAGAATCCGAGTATTGATTTCAGGATGCAGACTTAATCTCCACGTACGCATGTCGTTCTTCTGCTTATAACATCTTCCATAATAAACGTTTTCCCATCAACTTCTCTGAATTCCAATTCCTGCTTTGTTTCTACATTAGGATCTCTGCCGATAGCAGGGCCAAAAATGAAACAACTTTAGATCGCACTCAGTGTTAAAATGACTGACCTACAGTGCCACTTACCCGTATTTTTCAGAGTATAAGACGCACCGGAGTATAAGATGCGCCTTAGTTTTTGGGGAGAAGAATAAGAAAAAAGCTGATTGGCAGGTGGATTGGGCCCCCAATCACCTGTTCCCAGAGGTGAATTTTAGCAACAGGTTCCTTGGTTGTGAGCTCTGTGCCTTGCTTTTTTTTTCGCTTTTTTTTTTCTGCCTCTGAAAGCCTCCAAAACAGAACTTCAGAAAAAAAGCCTCTGAAGCTCTGTTTGGGAGCTTCTTTTGTGAAGCTCTGTTTGGGGGCTTCTTTTCTGAAGCTCTGTTTGGGGGCTTCTTTTCTGAAGCTCTTTTTGGGGGCTTCTTTTCTGAAGCTCTATTTGGGAGCTTCTTTTCTGAAGCTTCTTTCAGCCTCTGAAACCTCCATTTGAGAAGCTGGGCGGGGCTACATTTGGAGTATAAGACGCACCCAAATTTTCACCCTCTTTTTTGGGGGGGAAAAGGTGCATCTTATACTCCAAAAAATACAGTACATTCGCCAAACGATCTACAGTGGGGGTGTCAAACTCGATTTCATTGAGGCCCGCATCAGGGCTGTGGTTGACCTCGGGGGACCTGCCAGGCTTGGCCGACTGGGTTCCCCAGCTTGATGCCACTCTCCAAACTGCTGGCATGTTTCTACTTTGTATTGGGTAGACTGGGTGAAGCGATGCGAGCTGGCCCCTTAACATTTTCTAGAAGAAGCCCCACGGGCCAGATCCGACCACATTGTGGGCCAGATTCGACCCACGGGCCTAGTGTTTGATACGCCTGCTTTACAGGTAGTCATCACATGATGACCGTAATGGAGCCCTCCCATTGCGATCATTAAGTCTTGACAGTCGCAAAGCCTCAAAAAGATTCTACAGTCTCTGGTAATTTTTAAGCAAATACCGCAGTCATAAAACAAAATCCTGGTTTGCCCTGGATCAGTTTTTCCTGACAACTGGAAGTAAACGCCAGTTTTTGGGAAAACCCATCATAAAATATGATCAGGGGACACTAGACCAGTGATGGCTAAGCTTTTTGCCGTCGCATGACAAAAGCAGGGGAAGCGCGGGTGGGTGGGTGTCACGTGTGTGCATGCCCACACCGATAATTCAGCGCACCCCACCACCCGCGTGTGCGCACGCAACCACCCCACCCCCCCGCTCCCCCAGCTTTTGGCACGTGCTGGCCCAGTGGGCCCAGTAGGCTTGTTTTTTGCCCTCCCCAGACTCCAGAGTCTTTCTAGGAGTCTCTGGAGGCCAGAAATGGCACGTTTCCTGACTTCCGGAAGGCCCGAAAATCAGCTGGCTGGTGCACACATGCGTGCTGGAGCTGAGCTAGGGCAATGCTCGCGTGCCCATAGATATGGCTCCATGTGCCACGCATGCCCATAGGTTTGCCATCATGGCTCTAGACAGTGGAAAATATGTGTAGTCGTGACTGTCTGAATTTTAAGAATCATAAGAGCCATGGTGGCGTAGTGGTTAGAATGCTGTTCTGTCTCCTTCCCCACATCAGACCCACGAGTTGGCCTTCAGCCAGTGGATTCACGGCTCTTATCTGTCCTGGCAGAGAAATCACAGCTGCCTGCCAAAGTTCAAACAAATGACTCACGTAGCAAGACTTTCAGCTCTTTTTGAAACGGATCAGCTAAACTTTTGCTTCCCGTGGAGTGAGAGCAGTCCCAAAGCTCCTTATATATCCTGTGGGGTGGGGCTCCTGCCCCACCCTTCCTTTTGATGACGCCGCCTCTCTAATCTTCTGAAGCACGGGTCAAGCCAAGCTTGATTATTATTATTATTATTATCAGCTGGGTCTGAAGGCGTAGCCTGGGGAAGGGAGGAATCGGGGGATGACGGCCTCATTACGTCCTCCGACTGGTCTGGTTCTGGTTTCTGGAGCCGAGCCAAAGAAATCGGTGCTCCCGAGGTAAGCGTTACCGGCCCTTCCGCCACTTTCAGAGTCACTTTTGGGTATGGGGCCAGGTTCGGGGGCTGGAGTCACAACAAATGCATTATTGCAGGCTAATTCTGCTGACTGCCAGCAGTTTGATCCGTGTGTGTGTGTGTGTGTGTATGTGTGTATGTGTGTTTTAATGACCCTGTAATCCCTTACATCGGGGTGGAGTCTGGGCAACTGAATGGAAGAGACTGTTTACTGGCCGGATGCCCTTCCTGTCACCAATGCGGAGTTTTGTTCAGCAGATTTGTTCTCGTGCCCAGAGAGAACAATATCTGCCTCTACCTAGGATCGAACTCACAACCTGATTGTGAGGCGAGAGCTCCACTTCTAGGCCACCGCGCCACTCACTTCAGAAATCACCATAACCATAAATACAGATTGTTCATTTTCTTCAAGGTTTAAAATAAAATAAAAATGGGAGAAACAACGTCAGACTGACGCCATTATCTCCGATAAGGCTTTGGCTCAGTCTGTGACAGAATCCCGTAAAAGGTTACCTTCTCATGATCGTAAGCCAGGGGTATCCAAACTTGGCAACTTTTTGTTGTGTCTCATCCGATCTCACCACAGCCGGGGCCTTCTTATCTGCTTCCGAACACGGAGGAATGTCCTAGTATGCCTCCCGGCCCCAGCCCTGGCTCCATGCCCAGACCGGCTGAGGAGGAGGAAGTACCTCCAGCCCCCAGCTCTGGCTCCATGCCCAGGCAAACGGAGCAACTAGACCCCTCCCCCTCCCCCACAGCATGTGAGCCTGAGGGAGGTCAATTGCCAACAGCTGCCGACTGGAGTGACCCTCGCGTCAGAAGACTTGATAGGCGGAGGCAACAGAAGGACGGGAGGGGCAGGCCTGGATAAGTGCTGAGTCATGGAGCCACACCCCATGGCCTATATAAAGGACCTGCTTTCTGGCATTCTCTGAGTCAGGCAAAGTCTAAACATATCTTGCTGAAGTCACTTTCTGGTCTCCTGCCTGCCCTGAGGACTTTGCTAGGACTTTGGCAGAGCTGCAGAGGCACGCCTGATTCGGATTTCCCTGACCCGGTCGTCAGTGGAGGAGTGGGACACGACACTTTTAAGACTTGTGGATTTCAACTCCCAGAGTTCCTCAGCCAGTTTTTCTGTTGCCAAACTTGGACACTCCTGATCTAAGCAGGATAGGGAAGTTGTGTTGAAAAAGTTGCTGTGTCAAATCTGATTGAAAGTGTTGCTTTCAATGCTATCTGATCTGTGTGAAGCGTTGCGTTATTTTAAAAACTTGTGTTTTTGCAATCAGAACTGGGCACCAAGTGCTTTCTGGTTTTCGCTTCTTACCGCATAGCTTGAATTGCATAATTTAAGAAAAAATTTTTTTTGGGGGGAAACTTAAACTGGAGGGATTAGGTTAGGTTTGAGATGTTTCATTCATACATTTAAGAGCCAACTTGCTAAAATCACAGCAGCTCATCTTTCTAAAATGCTGCTTGGGGATTAAAACGGGCACCAATATAACTTTCACGTGTTCTTTCCCCTAGGGGTGAAATGTAAAATTTGTTGCTACCGGTTCTGTGGGCGTGGCTTGGTGGGGGGGGGTAATGTGACTGGGGGGGCATGGCCAACTTTTTGTTTTACTTTTAAAAGCATTTTTTCTGCAACCTCTTCAGCCGAAGAGGTTGTTAAAAAAATGCTTTTAAAAGCCTGTGATGATCAGGCAATTCAGCTGGGATCTCCAGAGAGAAAAAAGCTTTTAAAGGGTTCTGACGATCTCATCTGAGCCACGCGATCATCGGAGGCTTTTTTTTTTTACTTTTAAAAGCATTTTTTCGGCTGAAGAAAAAGTGCTTTTAAAACTAAAAAAAAAAACCCTCTGATGATCGTGTGGCTCAGCTGGGCATGAGGGGGGGGCAGGGCAGGGATTTTTGCTACCGGTTCTCCAAACCACCCGCTGCCATTGCTACCATCGTATATCTTAACAAAATCTGATATTGGACGGGTACATGCCCTTGGCTCACAGTCGGTCACAATGCGATCTACAGTTTGACATGGGATCCTGCAGCCACCCTGAGGGATCCTGCAGCCACCCTGCTAGGGATCCAGAATTTGAAATCCAGACTTGAAATCCTGGGTTTAGAAAACTTAGAACTCCGCCGCCTTCGACAGGACCTGTGTTTAACTCATAGAATCATCTATTGCAATGTTCTTCCTGTTGAAGACTACTTCAGCTTCAATCACAATACAAGAGCAAACAATAGATTTAAGCTTAATGTGAACCGCTTCGATCTTGATTGCAGAAAATATGACTTCTGCAACAGAGTTATTAACACTTGGAACACACTACCTGACTCTGTGGTCTCTTCTCAAAATCCCAAAAACTTTAACCAAAAACTCTCTACTATTGACCTCACCCCATTCCTAAGAGGACTATAAGGGGTGTGCATAAGAGCACAAAAGTGCCTACCGTTCCTGTCCTATTGTTTCCTTTCATTATATCTAATTAATATAGTTGTTGCATACTTTTGCTCATATATATGCTTATATGATATGTAGTTATTTTATGTTGATGCTTGTGTATATTGTGACAAAAAAAAATTCAAGATCTGATCGAAAACGGCCGCCATGAGCTTTTGCCACCACTAGAGGGCAGCATATACTATGGGTTAAAAAAAAATAAGGGAAGGGACGCCTGCATAGAATGCTTTATATTTCAATAAAACTACTGTAATATTTGGGATCGAGAAAAAGCAACCTTTTGTGGCAGAAAGGGGCAAATGTAACATCCTGGAGAAGATGAGGACCAAGTAAGAAAGGGATCAATCCATTTTTCTATTTTCTCCACACACTCTGAGTGTATCTTGGCGTGCTAATACTGTGTTTCCCTGAAAATAAGACCCTGTCTTATATTTTTTTTGAACCCTGAAATAAGTGCTTGGCCTTATTGCCATGTTTTCTCCCTATAGTATCTAGGGTCAGAAACGACTAGCATATATGTGCGAGGGGAACTCTTACCTTTAGCGAAGTTTAGTGAATACCACCCTGGCACAAAGTTTTTTTTAGAAATGTTTACAGGTAGTAAACCTCTATTTACGACCACTAAAACTAAAACTTGGCAACTCCAAATCTCAACCAGCAAATGCTCAGTCTTACATATTGGAAAAAAGAACCCAAACACTAAGTACAAGCTTGATGGACATTACCTTACAGATTTATTATTTATTTATTTAATTAGATTTTTATACCGCCCTTCTCCCGAAGGACTCAGGGCGGTGATGATCCCCACCCTGTCAAAGACCTTGGAGTTTTCATATCAAATGATCTAAGTGCCAAAGCCCACTGCAACTACATCGCAAAAAAGGCTCTAAGAGTTGTAAACCTAATTTTGCATAGCTTCTTTTCCAAAAACTCTACACTACTAACCAGAGCATATAAAACATTTGCTAGGCCAATCCTTGAATACAGCTCGCCTGTCTGGAACCCACACCTCATTTCGGACATTAATACAATTGAGCGTGTCCAGAAATATTTTAGAAGAAGAGTTCTCCATTCCTCTGAAAACAACAAAATACCTTATCCCACCAGACTTGAAATCTTGGGTTTAGAAAACTTAGAACTCCGTCGCCTTCGACAAGACCTAAGTTTAACTCATAGTATCATCTATTGTAATGTCCTTCCTGTTAAAGACTACTTCAGCTTTAATTGCAATAATACAAGAGCAACCAATAGATTTAAACTTAATGTGAACCGCTTCAATCTTGATTGCAGAAAATATGACTTCTGTAACAGAGTTATCAGTGCTTGGAACACAGTACCTGACTCTGTGGTCTCTTCCCATAATCCCAAAAGCTTTAATCAAAAACTTTCTAATATTGACCTCACCTCATTCCTAAGAGGACCATAAGGGGCGTGCATAAGAGCACAAACGTGCCTACCGTTCCTGTCCTATTGTTTTTATTCTTATACATATATGCTTATACTTCCTCATATTTCCTCATATATATGTTTATATACTATATAACCATTTTGTTCGATGCTTATGTATATTGTGACAAAAATAAATAAATAAATAAATAAATAAATAAATAAATAAATAAATAAACAATAAACAATGGGAGGAGTCTTGGGTGCTCTCTGAGCTTGCTTGTTTGCAGATGTTTCGTTACCCAAACTAAGTAAGACCTTCAGGTGACATCAAAAGTGACCACCACCGAACCCAAAATTTCTCTTACTGGGAGAGGTGTTTGCTAAGTGAGTTCTGCCTCGTTTTAACAAACTTTCTTGCCACCGTTGTTAAGTGAATCACTTCAGCCGTTACGTTAGTAACACGGTTGTTAAGTGAATCTGGCTTTCCCCTGGACTTTCGCTTGTCAGAAGGTCACAAAAGCAGATCACACGACCCCGGGATGCTGCAACCGTCATAAGTACGAGTCAATCGGCAAGCATCTGAATTTTGATCGCGTGACCATGGGGATGCTGCAAAACGTAACATGGGTTCGAAACTCACTTAACCAATGTCTCACCGGACAACAGAATGTTCCAGCGCCATTGTGGTCGCAACCCGAGGACTGGTTTTGAAATCCCAGTGCAGCAAATGTTTGGGATGCAACGGCCCAACTTTTTAAAAATGCGTCCGAAAAAAAAAGACCTCCATCGGCTATGAAAGAGCAAGGATTTCTGAAAATAAAACTCCCACAAAGCCGCTTTAAACAAAGCAAGCACTTGACACATGTGTGGGCTTTAGCAAAAATGGGGAATAAAATGATATATGCCGGGAGTCAGCAACACTAACTTGTGTAGCAGATGTTTAAAAACCAGAAATGGGAAAAAGATGTGGTTTAAAACAAGGGTCTCCAACCTTGGCCGCTTTAAGACTTGTAGACTCTCAGAATTCCTCAGCCAACCCTAAACCTAACGCTAGCCCTAACCCTAACCCTAACCCTAACTCTAACCAACATTAGATCTAGACCTAACCCTAACCCTAACACTAGTCCTAGCCCTAACCCTAACCAACATTAGACCTAGCCCTAGCCCTAGTCCTAACCCTAACCATAACCAACATTAGACCTAGCCCTAACCCTAACCCTAACCCTAACCCTAACCCTAACCAACATTAGACCTAGCCCTAGTCCTAACCCTAACCCTAACCAACATTAGACCAAGACCTAACCCTAACCCTAACCCTAACGCTAGTCCTAGCCCTAACCCTAACCAACATTAGACCTAGCCCTAACCCTAACCCTAACCAACATTAGACCTAGACCTAACCCTAACCTTAATGCTAGTCCTAGTCCTAACTGTAGCCCTAATCCACATTAAACCTATCCCTATCCCTATCCCTAACCCTAACGCTAATCCTAGCCCTAACCTTAACCCTAACCAACATTAGACCTAGCCCTAACCCTAACCCTAACGCTAGTCCTAGCCCTAACCTAACCCTAACCAACATTAGACCTAGCCCTAACCCTAACCCTAACCAACATTAGACCTAACCTTAACTCTAATCCTAACCAACATTAGACCTAGACCTAGCCCTAGCACTAACCCTAACCAACATTAGACCTAGACCTAGCCCTAGCACTAACCCTAACCAACATTAGACCTAGCTCTAACCCTAACCCTAACCCTAACCCTAACACTAGCCCTAGCCCTAGCCCTAGCCCTAGCCCTAACCCTAACCCTAACCCTAACCCTAACCCTAACCCTAACCAACATTAGATCTAGCCCTAACCCTAACCCTAATGCTAGTCCTAGCCCTAACCCTAACCAACATTAGATCTAGCCCTAACCCTAACCCTAATGCTAGTCCTAGCCCTAACCCTAACCAACATTAGATCTAGACCTAACCCTAACCCTAATGCTAGTCCTAGTCCTACCCTAACCCTAACCCTAACCCTAACTAACATTAGACCTAGCCCTAACCCTAACCCTAACATGCTAATTGCCAAGCACCTGAAGTTTGAGCATGAGATTATGGGGATGCTTTGACTGTCATTAAACCTAGGAAAGTAAGTCAGTCACTTTTTCTCTGCTGCTGTAACTTTGAACACTCACTAAATGAAGGGCTTGCAAATTGAAGACCACCTGTATAAAATCATCTGTGGAGTTGTATGCTATTCCCTAAGGTGCTTTTTTCAAAAGTCAACTGGACTTTGGTTTTTTTCCTGAAGACGTTTCGCTTCTCATCCAAGAAGCTTCTTCCGTTCTGAAGAGCTTCAGAACTGAAGAAGCTTCCTTGGATGAGAAGCGAAATATCTTCAAAGAAAAACAACAACAACAAAGAAGCCCAGTTGCCTTTAGAAAAAGCTCCTTTGGGACAACCATGATCTGGATGACTGAGAACCTCCGTAGACATTTGGATGGTACTCCTGCATTATTATTTTTTTAATCCAGCCTGCAGGTAGCTTGAGGCTGCTTAGACCTGCCAATTTTTACTCCCTGTGCCTAGAATCTTGCAAGCATCGTTATTCGGCAAAACTACTCAAAAGCATCCAGGGATACATATTTTATGGAAATCGGGAGTCAGCTAAGGCGAGAAATGCTGGAACCAGAAGATATGTATCTTAATGCAGAAAACTCTCAAGGTGAATATCTATAACTGAAATCAGAAGTTTTCCTTCAAAGTTTGATCGATAAAACGGATTGAAAGGAAATATGGGACTTTTGTTTCTACATGTGACCAAAGCCGCAAGGCTCCTGACATGCAGAGAGAGATCCATCCAGCTAGACTTCTTCCCAGGTTCTTCCTGGGAAAGCTGCTACTATTGAGGCTGGTGCAAACTATTCCAGTGATGGCTAACCTTTTCCGGATGGTGTGCAAAAGTGTGCGTGCAAATGCACACGGTCGCACGAACCTGCAAAATGCAATGCGCATGTGCCCCACCTTGTATGCGCCCTGGCCCCTGTAAATGCGTGCATGCCCCCCGCAGGCCCCCTGTGCATGGACAAGGGGCCTCTGTGGCTCAGACTGCTAATGCAGTCTGTTATTAACAGCAGCTGCCTGCAATTACTGCAGCTTCAAGTCCCACCAGGCCCAAGGTTGACTCAGCCTTCCATCCTTTATAAGGTAGGTAAAATGAGGACCCAGATTGTTGGGGGCAATAAGTTGACTTTGTATATAAATATACAAATAGGATGAAGACTATTGCTAACATAGTGTAAGCCGCCCTGAGTCTTCGGAGAAGGGCAGGATATAAATGCAAATAAATAAAAATAAAAATAAAAAAAATGTGCCCCCCACATGCATGCGTGCCCCCTGTATCAGTGGTGGGTTTCAAATTTACTTACTACTGGTTCTCTGGGCGTGGCTTGGTGGGCATTCCCACCCCACTACAGGGGAAGGATGCTGTAAAATCTCCATTCCCACCCCACTCCAGGGGAAGGATGCTGTAAAATCTCCATTCCCACCCAACTCCAGGGGAAGGATACTGTAAAATCCCCATTCCCACCCCACTCCAGGGGAAGGATACTGCAAAATCTCCATTCCCACCCCACTCCAGGGGAAGGATGCGTGCCCCCTGTATCAGTGGTGGGTTTCAAATTTACTTACTACTGGTTCTCTGGGCGTGGCTTGGTGGGCGTGGCATGGCTTGGTGGGCGTGTCAGGGGAAGGATACTGCAAAATCTCCATTCCCACCCCACTACAGGGGAAGGATGCTGTAAAATCTCCATTCCCACCCCACTACAGGGGAAGGATGCTGTAAAACCTCCATTCCCGCACCACTCCAGGGGAAGGATACTGCAAAATCTCCATTCCCGCACCACTCCAGGGGAAGGATACTGCAAAATCTTCATTCCCACCCCACTCCAGGGGAAGGATACTGCAAAATCTCCATTCCCACCCCACTCCAGGGGAAGGATACTGCAAAATCTCCATTCCCACCCCACTCCAGGGGAAGGATACTGCAAAATCTCCATTCCCACCCCACTCCAGGGGAAGGATACTGCAAAATCTCCATTCCCAACCCACTCCAGGGGAAGGATACTGCAAAATCCCCATTCCTACCCCACTCCAGGGGAAGGATACTGCAAAATCTCCATTCCTACCCCAATTCAAGGGAAGGATACTGCAAAATCTCCATTCCCACTCCACTCCAGGGGAAGGATACTGCAAAATCTCCATTCCCACTCCACTCCAGGGGAAGGATACTGCAAAATCTTCATTCCCACCCACTGCAGGGGAAGGATACTGCAAAATCTTCATTCCCACCCACTGCAGGGGAAGGATATTGCAAAATCCCCATTCCTACCTGATCAGCTGGGACTCGGGAGGCAGTCCCCATACACCCCAATTTGGCTCCTAGGTAAGTGTAGGGAAGTCTCCTAGGCTCAAAATGGGGTGCGAGGGATGTGTGTGGGGTTCCCCCCATGGCCCGTTTTCACTCCCAGAAGGTTCACTCCCATGGGAGGCCTCCTAGTTGCAAAATGGGGCATAGGGGACAGCGGCGTGGGCCCCACATGGCCTATTTTTTCTCCCAGGAGGCTGTAGGGAGACCAAATGCTGCCTGTCACACCCCCTGGCTACACCCACCATGGCGACGCCCACCCAGCCGGTCATTAGGGCAGAGAACCGGTTGTTAAATTATTTGAATCCCACCACTGCGTGTAGTGGCTATGGGTTTCCCAGTTGCAATGGATGGCTGTGAAAGTTGGACCGTAAGAAAGGCTGAGCGCCAAAGAATGGAGGCCTTTGAACTCTGGTGCTGGAGAAGACTCCTGCGAGTCCCTTGGACTGCAAGGCGATCCAACCGATCAGTCCTAGAGGAGATCAACCCTGACTGCTCTTTAGAAGGCCAGATCCTGAAGAGGAAACTGAAATCCTTTGGCCACCTAATGAGAAGGAAGGACTCACTGGAGAAGAGACTAATGCTGGGAACGATGGAGGGCAAAAGAAGAAGGGGACGACAGAGAACAAGGTGGCTGGATGGAGTCACTGAAGCAGTCGGCGTGAGTTTAAATGGACTCCAGAGGATAGAGGACAGGAAGGCCTGGAGGAACATTGTCCGTGGGGTCGCGATGGGTCAGACACAACTTCGCAACTAACAACAACAACTGTGTGTAGTGGCTGCTTGGCTAGGTACAAAGCAAACGGTCTGCTTTCACATTTATTTTCAGCCAAATCGCAGAGTAGAAAGGAACAGGAGGAAAAACACGTCATAAAGTGACCCAGGAGCCTTCGGCTTTGTACAGTTCTTAGCGGTAAATGTAGTCGCTGGAGTGCATTGCATTTTTAAAAGAGCGATGAAAACTACAATGCCTCCATTGGTTTCTGGTTTTGATCTTGTCTTTGAGGCTCTGCAAACGTTGATCCATTTTAATCACAGAGCTTTGATGCTCCTGGATGGGGCTCCAGCCATCCATTCATGATGGAAAAAGCCCCCCCCCTCTCCCCCACCCCCCCAAAAAAAAGAGAGGAAAAAAAGCGGTATTGCAATTACGGTGATTTATAGCCTAGCTTGGCTGATCCAGCCAAGGAGGGGTTGATACGCGGGTGATTAATCCCAGCGCTGAAAGACGGTTTAGCTTAGTTTTTCTGGTGGTCCCAAGCGTGGGTCCCAAGGGTGAGATCCATTTCTCTTCCTTTAGACCAGGGGTCTCCAACCGTGGCAACTTTAAGCCTGGCGGATTTCAACTCCCAGAATTCCCCAGCCAGCAAGGTTGGAGACCCCTACTTTAGATTAGAATAGAATAGAATAGAATAGAATAGAATAGAATAGAATAGAATAGAATAGAATTTTTTAGTGGCCAAGTGTGATTGGACACACAAGGAATTTGTCTTGGTTTTAATTAATTTTTAATTTTTAATTTTTAATTAATTTTGTCACAACAGTATATATAAGCATAAGCATGAAATAACTATACAATATATCAGCGTATATATAAGCATAAGTATGTAATCACTATATTGATTGGATATAATGAAAGGAAACAATAGGACAGGAATGGTAGGCACTTTTGTGCTCTTATGCACGTCCCTTACAGACCTCTTAGGAATGGGGTGAGGTCGATAGTAGAGAGTTTTTGGTTAAAGCTTTGGGGATTTTGGGAAGAGACCACAGAGTCTGGTAGTGCATTCCAGGTATTAACAACTCTGTTACTGAAGTCATATTTTCTGCAATCAAGATTGGAGCAGTTCACATTAAGCTTAAATCTATTACGTGCTCGTGTATTGTTGCGATTGAAGCTGAAGTAGTCTTCAACAGGAAGGATGTTGTAACAGATGATTCTATGAGTTAAACTCAGGTCATGTCGAAGGCGGTGGAGTTCTAAATTTTCTAAAATTTAATAAGAAATAAGAAATATTTAATAAGAAAGAGCACCCACTTTCTTGCTACTTGCCTAACTTCAGTACAATAGCAGCTTCAGGCTCCTTAAAATAGGCCATTAGATAATCTCTCGTGGGATGGAGTCTAAGCAATTGAATGGAGCAAGCAGAGTGTTTGAATGACCGGATGCCCTTCCTGTTGCCAATGCAGAGTTTTCTTTAGATGGACGGAAGGCAATTAAATCTTCTATTAAGGCTTCTTTGGGGAAAAAAGTGGAAAAAAGTGACTTCTGTTTGTTTTTCACACGTATGACTGTCGCAGCATCCCCATGGTTACGGGATCAAAGTCTGGACCCTTGTCAAGGGGTTCACATTTATGACAGTTGTGGCTTCCCGCGGACATGTGATCCCCTTTTGTGACCGTCTGACAAGCGAAAGTCAATGGGAAAGCCGGATTCACTTAACAACCGTGTTACTAGCTTAACAATTGCAGTGATTCACTTAACAACGGTGGCATGAAAGATGGTAAAATCGGACAAAATTCACTGACATTCGTCACGAACAACTGTCTCGCCTAACAATGGAAATTTTGGCCTTCACTGTAGTCGTTAAGTCTAGGACTACCTGTATTATATTCTTTTTTAAAAAAGGACAGATTAAGTATGCACACTTTTGAAAAAGTTCTATTTTCTTATGTAGCCCAGAGTATGTGAATAGATGAAAGTTGGTGTCAGGGTTCCGACGGATGCCCTAATTAAATCTTGAGCCTTGAGCCAAGCTTCAAAAGAAATCCAGTTATTTATTAGGAGCTTCATGTCGGCACTTTCCAGGTGAAACTAATTCTGACCCCACGTAATTTATTTATTTATTTATTTATTTATTGATCACATTTGTATACCGCCCTATCTCCCGAGGGACTCAGGGCGGTTAACAGGCATATAAAAAGGACATATAAATACAGATTAAAACACAAATAAAAAACTTATTCTAACCAGCCTAATTACCAAAACCAATTAAAATCAATATAAAATTTAAAATTTCAAAAATTTAAAAATCTAAATTTACATCCCAATCATGACTCTGTTTCCCCCCTTCCCCCCCCCCAAGGTGTGTCATCAATCACATTCACCAACGGAGCAATTTCTCGGGCTGTAGAGATCACTCCCCTCTGGCTGCTGTGGGTAACCCTGGGAGACAGCCTTGAGAGAAATATGTCTGGAATGTACTTCATTGGTTTCCCATCCTCCTTGCCTATGGCAACTCAAGAGCAGCCCAGGGAATCTTTGCGACTTGACAATTGGTGCCTTTGCTATGCAGCCTCCCAGCTGCCCATAAGGAGGTATAAGCATATATGTATATAGGAGGAAGAAAAGAAAAACAATAGGACAGGAAGGGTAGGCACGTTTGTGCGCTTATGCACGCCCCTTATGGTCCTCTTAGGAATGGGGTGAGGTCAATAGTAGAGAGTTTTTGATTAAAGCTTTTAGGATTATGGGAAGAGACCACAGAGTCAGGTAAAGTTTTCCAAGCACTGATGATTCTGTTACAGAAGTCATATTTTCTGCAATCTAGATTAGAGCGGTTGACATTAAGTTTAAATCTATTGGTTGCTCTAGTATTATTGCAATTGAAGCTGAAGTAGTCTTTAACAGGAAGGACATTACAATAGATGATTCTGTGAGTTAAACTTAATCTTAATTAAACTTCATCTTCCCTGAAATTTGTAAAAAAAAAAAAAAAGCAATAATTTAAAATAAAACAGGCCCGACTAATTGTATATAACTGTACATTGAATGAGATGTTTGACATGATTGTAAAAATAAAACTTTTTTATGGAAAAAAAATTTAAAATAAAACATCTAACGGGAGAAGATGTTTGGTAAACCTTAAGAAAAATGTCATTTGTAAGTCTGGTGGCTGGAGACCCCAAGTTGGGCTCTCCGAAATTAGTATCTGCAAATCACTTTCCTGTAATTTAGAGTGTGCGGATGTATTTGAACACTTTTTAAAATAAAATAATAGTTATTAAACATTTTTCGAAAAACAAAAAAATATAATCTTGAAACAATAGTTTCTTTCCAATGATTTCGCAACGGTTAAACATTTCTGACGTCCATTTTTTTCCTCCCTTATTTCAATGTATCCTTCATACATACAAGTCTAATATTAATTTATTTACATATAGACATATAAATAACAGTGCACCCAATTTCATTTCTACAAACGACATTTTTTTCTGTTTCCTCTTAGTTGTTGTTACATTTCTACTCCTATATCTTCCTTATTTGAACATTTTTTTTCCCCAAATTGTGTGGGTGAAGATATTGACGTGTTTGTCTCTTAGAGCCATAATGCTGTATTTTGACACTAAAATTAAGCGCAAGATCAGAAGATGATGGCTGTCTGGTATATTTTTAGCTCTGTTTTGCTTTTCATTGACAAGGAAAGGAATAAACTGGGTGTCTTCTCATTTATCTAAATACCCGAAGTTCTGTTCGCTCCCCATCTCTCCCAGCTGTTCCTAAATGTGTCTACCTTATAATAACTATAGCTAGGTACACCATGATATTATAGCTTAAATATTTCTTTTGATGTCTTTTTAAAGGGAGGTATTATGAATTTAACACGCCTGGTTAAGAAGACAATGAGGCATTTAATTTACATGGATGTGTTTACAGGATTTATTTAATTCATCCAAGAAGTTTCCAGAATGATCAACAAACATCAAAAGAAGAAAAAGAACAGAACAGAATAGAAAATATGGAATGGAATGGCATATAGAATAGAACAGAACAGAACAGAACAGAACAGAACAGAACAGAACAGAACAGAAAATATGGAATGGAATAGAATAGGAACAGGAATAAGAATGGAATGAAATGGAATAGAATAGAATAGAATTTTATTGGCCAAGTGTGATTGGACACACAAGGAATTTGTCTTGGTGCATATGCTCTCAGTGTACATAATAGAAAAGATACCTTCAAGGTACAACACTTACAACACTTAATGATTGTCATAAGGTACAAATTTAACACTTAGTGATACAACACTTAATGATAGCCATAGGCTACAATTAAGCAATCAGGAAACAATCAATACCAGTATAAATCGTAAAGATACAAGCAACAAAGTTACAGTCATAAGTGGAAGGAGATGGGTTGCAGAACCAAACCAGACAGTTATAGAGGTGCAAATGACAGACTCAATAATTCCTCTGTAGAACTGGATCAGCAGCTCTTTGGGCAGTTTGAGTTTTCTGAGTTGGCGCAGAAAGAACATTCTTTGTTGTGCTTTTTTGATGACATTTTTGATGTTAACGGTCCATTTTAGATATGGTAGAATCTAGAATCAATATGGTAGAATCTAGAAATTTGAAGGTTTCTACTGTTGATACTGTGTTGTCTAGTATTGTGAGAGGTGGAAGTATGGAAGGGTTTCTCGTAAAGTAACAAATGGAATGGAATAAAGAATAGAATAGAATAGAATAGAATAGAATAGAATAGAATAGAATAGAATAGAATAGAATAGAAAATATGGAATGGAATGGGATGGGATGGGATGGGATGGGATGGGATGGGATTCTATTCTATTCTGTTCTGTTCTGTTCTGTTCTATTTATTCTAGTCTAGTCTAGTCTAGTCTAGTCTAGTCTAGTCTAGTCTAGTCTAGTCTAGTCTAGTCTAGTCTAGTCTAGTCTAGTCTACAACCGATAAGGATACAAGCTAACAAAACAAAATGGTGATAGGGACATTTTTCAAAGGATAAAGCTGCTACAGGTACGTTCTTTGAAGGTAGAAGCTTTGATGTCAAGAAATGCCAAGTCTCTAATTGTTATTCTAACAAGCTGACTCGGTACTTTGCTGTGGACAGAGATAAGAGAGTAACGCCAAGTAACCTTGAGTTTGCTGTTTTGCTAAAGGCATAAATTCTAAAAAACATTTCGGTCCCTGAACCGTTCGATAGCACAAGATGATGCAACTGCTAAATTTTCCCAGGGTAAACATGCCTAAAGGTTGAATCATGACAACTGAACCCAAACTTTGTTAATTGGGGAAGTTTCATTGCTCATTCAAGCAACTTCATCAGTCAGGACAAAATTAGTTAGGCAGAGAATCAGAGAGTCATTGGAATGTACCAACTCTTGCCAAACCAACTTCAGGGGTTTCTCCCCAACATGGCTTGCAATCAGAGCAGAGGTGGGTTTCAGCAGGTTCTGACCAGTTCTGGAGAACCGGTAGCGGAAATTTTGAGTAGTTCGGAGAACCAGTAGTAAACATTCTGACTGGCCCTGCCCCCATCTATTCTCTGCCTCTCAAGTCCCAGCTGATCGGGAGGAAATGGGGATTTTACAGTATCCTTCCCCTGGAGTAGGGAGGGAATGGAGATTTTACAGTATCCTTCCCATGCCATGCCCACCAAGCCACACCCACAGAACCGGTAGTAAAAAAATTTGAAACTCATCACTGAATCAGAGGTAGTATTCACCGGTTCACCAAATGTAGCCAAAAACATGAGGCACGGAGGCAGCAATGGTCTGTGGCAATCCCTGCAGCCTGGAACAGCTGATTGGGGGTATTCCGAGAGGCCGATCCACCCACCAATCAGCTGCTTGTGCTGAATCAGGCTGCGATAGTGTGCTGAAGCTGACTTGGCTGTTCGCTATTCGCTGTAAGGACTCAAGAGTTTGCAGCAGCAATCACATCCAGAAAGCACACGCAAGTAACTGATTCAGCAGGATTCGATAACTTCTCTTTATATATAATATAACGCATGAAGTAAAATATACAATACCGAAAGCAGGTTTTTCCAAGCAAAACACAAGCAGAGGAGAGGAGTTTCAGTTTCGGTTTTGAGCAGCAGACTAGTTTGCAGCTTTAGTACAGACTTGTAGCTGCAGAGCTAAGCCACACCCAGGCTCCTTGCTGTCTCCTTCCTTGTACCTCACACAGCAAATACAGTTTCCGTTTCCAAACAGCCCTCAACTCTCTCACACACCGACAGGAAGCTAGCCAGATGAATACTGATGGATGCTGGTAGGCAGAGGCAGATTTTTTTTTTCTTATTTTCCTTCCCCAAAACCAAGGTGCGTCTTATACTCTGGAGCATCTTATACTCTGAAAAATACGGTAAGTGTTTCTATTGTCAACTCTGTTAGCAGGGCTGCTCTGAGTGTTCCTTTTAGCCGGTGCTTCTTGGTTTTCTTAAAGGGGGAAGGGCTGGCTTGAATCTCTTTGGCACTGTTTTCTGAGGTCCCTGGTGCAGTCTTTTTGGGGGTGTACTTTCCGCATTTCTCTGTATTTCCGTAAAGGCGCATCGGTGGGAACGTAGACCAAAAGGAATGATAGAATACTTACTAAATGCTTATTTTGATCCTCTACATCCCCGCGGCGTTACGTGTGCTACCCAGCGCCCAAAACATCACCTGCTCCTATTTTTAAAGCGTTCTTCAAACTCCATTTCTTTCTTGCAGACGTGCAACAAATCTAACCAGGATATAATAAGAGGAAAAAGAACATCCTTTGTGACTCTCCCTTTAAAAGGGGCACAAATGGTTTATCATGGCTCTTCAGACAGTGTCTCCTTCTTCTTTTTTTACCTCCAAAGCTCAAGGACAGACTCTTTCTTTTTACAATTTTACGTGGAATGTATTTTAATTCCCGTTTATTGCCCTTTAAGGTGTTAGCCGAGGAAGGATTCGATCAGCGGGCCTTTTTTTTCATGGGAACCAGGTCCCAGTTTTTCCTTTGTTCATAAAGTTTTGATTTGAGAGGCTTGCTGGGAGAATGAGACCAAAAAAAAAAAATGGTGAAGGAAGCTTAACAGTTTTGTTTAAATATCATTAGATTCTATTTTTCATCGCAGCCAGAAATGGAATACAGAGGGTTAGGATTATTATTCTTCTCCCACCCACCTCTTTCTGCCTTTATTTTTTCTGTTTGGAAAAGTCTATGATGAATGCTAAGAAACAGCCATAATTTGTTCCTATAGAAACCCACTTTAATGAGGGATTATTAGAGATATAGGAAATATGAACTGTCCTATACAAACCTCCCTTTAATGAGAGCGATTTAATAAAGTGGGGGGGGAGAGGATAATATTTGCCGATAGGAATGAAAGAAGAGAAAGTCTGTGTCTCATTCGAGACAATGATGAATCCGCATACAGACGGGAGGTTGAACGACTAGCCTTGTGGTGCGACCAGAACAATCTGGAACTGAACACACTCAAAACCATAGAAATGGTGGTAGATTTTAGGAGAAACCCTTCCATACGTCCACCTCTCACAATACTAGACAACACAGTATCAACAGTAGAGACTTTCAAATTTCTAGGTTCTATCATATCGCAAGATCTAAAATGGACACCTAACAACAAAAACGTCATCAAAAAAGGACAACAAAGAATGTTTGTTCTGCGCCAACTCAGAAAGCTCAAATTGCCCAAGGAGCCACTGATCCAGTTCTACAGAGGAATTATGGAGTCTGTCATCTGCATCTCTATAATTGTCTGGTTGGTTCTGCAACCCAACAAGACAGACACAAACTTCAGAGAATGATTAGAACTGCAGAAAAAACAATGGCTGCCAACCTGCCTTCCGTTGAAGACCTGTATACTGCAGGAGTCAAAACGAGGGCTGTGAAAATATCTACAGATCCCTCACATCCTGGACACAAACTGTTTCAACTCCTACCCTCAGAACGACGCTATAGAGCACTGCACACCAGAACAACTAGACACAAGAACAGTTTTTTCTCAAACGCCATCACTCTGCTAAACAAATAATTCCCTCAACACTGTCAAACTATTTACTAAATTTGCACTACTATTAATCTTCTCATCATTCCCACCACCTACCTCCTTCCGCTTATGATTGTAACTGTGGTGCTTGTATCGTTACAATTTATATGGATATTGTTTCCTGATTGCTTATTTGTACCCTATGACTATCATTAATGTTATACCTTATGATTCTTGACGAATGTATCTTTTCTTTTATGTAAACTGAGAGCGTATGCACCAAAGACAAATTCCTTGTGCATCCAATCACACTTGGCCAACAAAAAAAATTCTATTTTATTCGATTCTATTAATTGCATTTTGGCAGTTTGGTGCTGCTCTTGTGCGGAGATACATTTTTAGATGGATTCCAAGTTTGCCTGCAGGCATTTAAAAGTGGCTCTTGTTCTGATCTCAGGAAGAGAGCGACAGGCTTTCTTTCTTTCCTTTACCGGTCAGAAACTGCACTCAGTTCGGTCCACAAGGGGATATTCAGAGGAAGGTCTTGCTGTACCACTTGGCTTGCTGCCTCATGTCAGACTGTGGTAGGGTCCTTGGTGGTCTCTGAGTATGGTGGTTGGTTTCTTTGCAGACATCAGTGGTGGAAAGGAGTGGGATTTGCTATCTGCTTTTATACAAGTGGCTTGCCTTGCAGAGAGTACAAGTACAACCAGAGAGTGCCAAAGGCCCCACAGTCGTTGTCCTCCTCCTCCTCCTCCTCCTCCTCCTCCTCCTCCTCCTCCTCCTCCTCCTCCTCCTCCTCCTCCTCCTCCTCCTCCTCCTCCTCTTGCTGTTGCTGTGACCCAGGCCCAAGTAGGTAGTAGTAAACGTAATCAGTTCAAAAAAAATCCAGACTTTATTAGAACATCTGAGAATTAACTCATTCTCAGCGTCGTCCAAACTAAATCAAAGCAAATTCTTCATAACACAATTCTTTTGTCTCATCACCAACCTTGGGCTAATTAGGCAAACTGCCAAAGGCTTTTCTTGGCAAACGTTCAAAAGCAGAAGACGCCGACAAGAAATAAATGCAGCAAGACAAGGAGCAAGGCTATCAACGTTGTTTTCCAACAAAGAGCCCAAATGCCGTTGCTGGTCTTTTAAGCCTTATGGGAGGGGCCAATCATCGCTTGGCCCTACTCCCGAGTCGTCCTCTTTGCTTGAGCTGCTCTTGCCTTCTGGCAGCTCTTCTCATGCGTGCATTAGGAACAAGCTCCTCCTGTTCCTCTGCCTCACTACTGTCAGCCTCTGGAGGCTTTGGAGTCTGCACCTCACTCCCCGATGGCCCTGGCCCCACCTCTGCCTCCAAAGCAGAGCCCTCATCTGGGCCTTCCCCAGCCTCCAGGACTGGCCCATGTTCTTCTTCTGCCTCATCACTGTCTGACTCCATTGCCAGCTCTGCAGGCTGCTGGCGGACCACAACACCTGTCCACAAATCCTTCTCCCTTCTAGCACTGATGATGTTACCTAGTGGAGTCATGAAGCATCTGCAAGAAAACAACCAAGTTCAGAGAGTGCCAAGGGCCCCACAGACCTCCTCCTCCTCCTCTCCACACATTCTTCTCCCTTCTACTATTGATAATGTTACCTAGCGGAGTCATGAAGCATGGTGTCGTGTCCCACTCCCACTCCAACGAAAGAGTCAAGGAAGTCCGTAACAAGCTTGGCAACGAAGCCTCTGAAGCTTGCCAAATTCCTTCGAGGTTTATCAGGGCAGGCAGGAGTCCAAGTTGTGACTTCAGCGATAGAGTCCAATATCAGCAAACTAGCTAAGACTTTGCTTGACTCAAGGTTGGAATGCCAAAAGCAGGTCCTTTATATAGGCTGTGGGGTGTGGCTCCATGACTCAGCATTTATCCAGGCCTGCCCCACACTTCCTTCTGCTGGTGTCGCCTCTCAGATCTCCGGAAGCAAGGGTCCACCTACTCTGAATTGTCTTCAGCTGGATCTGCTGTCAGTAATTCCACCAGCTGGCTGGCTTCCTGCTCTGAAGGCTGAGCCAAAGGAACACATGGTGTATGAGTGAGGTTTATCGGGCTTGTCCTTTCACTCCTTGAATCCTCTCCGGGCATGGGGCCAGGGCTGGAGTCATGACAGGCCGTTCATCTTCATTATCAGACTCAGAGTCTGATAAAAGGCCCGGTTGGAGATGGGAGGGGCCCGGCTGAGGAGAGGAGGGAGGAGGAGTCACAACACATGGAAACAACTAAGTTCATAGAGTACCAAGGACCCCACAGTTCTCCTCTTCTTCCTATTCATCTCCATGCTGCAAACCCCACTCCCCAGAATACTCCCACCAACACTGATAGGGCAATCCAGGTGTCGGATTCAACCGGTTTGGACTAGTTGTGACCTGCGTGTGGGCCCGTCCCACCCACCCACCCCTATGCCCTCCTATTTAGCTGCATTTTTTTGCGTGCAAGCATGTGAGAGCAAAGTGCATGCACAGAAGGCTTCACTACATGCAAGAGTGAAATGAGCATGCATGCCCGCTCACATTTTTGGTGCTGGGGCGAACCGATTGTTAATTCATGTGCCGCCCGCCTCTGGGGCAATCCACTAGTATATAAAAACAGCAACCCCCTTCTAGCCCTGATGAAGTTACCTAGTTTGGTAATGAAACGTCTGCAACCAAACATCCAAGATGACAGAGCAGGAGGATAATCTGCTCCCCCTTCCCTTTAAAACTCTTCTTTCGTGTTCAGAATGTTTGCAGGAATCATCTACTGTTTGCAGGGAAAGAGAGTGTTGTGGAAACGAGTCCAAGACAACTGAACATCTAAAATGCCCCTGTGTTGTGTCTTGCCCGCCCTCAGAGCAGCCGGGGCCTTCTTACCTGCTCCCAAACACTGAGGAATGTATGCCTCCCGGTCCCAGTCCTGGCTCCATGCCCAGACAAACTGCAGAAGAAGGAGAATCTCCCTGCCCCAGCCCTGACTCCATGCCCAGGCAAACGGAGCAGCTAGACCCCTCCCCCTCCTCCACAGCATGTGAGCCTGAGGAGGGTTTATTACCAACAGCTGATTGGTGTGACCCTCGCATCAGAAGATTGGATAGGCGGAGGCAACAGAGGGAAGGGAGGGGCAGGCCTTAATGAGTGCTGAGTCATGGAGCCACACCCCATGGCCTATATAAAGGATCTACTTTCTGGCAGTCTCTGAGTCAGGCAAAAGTCGAACTTATCTTGCTGAAGTCACTTACTGGTCTCCTGCCTGCTCTGAGGACTTTGCTAGGACTTTGGGCAGAGCTGCAGAGGCAAGCCTGATTCGGATTTCCCTGACCCGGCCGTCAGCGGAGGAGTGGGACACGACACCCTGTGGTCTGAAGGAAACGTATCATAAAACAGAGCCAGGCCAATGGGGGATGGAAGGAACATCTCAAAGACATATCTCCAGAATCCTCAGCCAATTGTCTTCTCTGGGACGGCCTTTGTGCTCCTTAGATGGGTCAGTTTTCTTTGAGTTGGTTGCATGATAGAAGAAAAAAATTCCCATTGCCAACGTAGAAGTTGCAGTTTTGCCTCCTAGCCCAGTTGAATGCCATCTGTGGAGCAAAGATCACTGTTGTTTTCTTCGGGCAACGGCAACCCGAAATACTTTTGTGCACTGAAATTCGGAATCTGGACAAGGATTCCAGGGCGATCTGTCTCGGTTCATTATCGTATGATTGAAAGCCAGGCCCCCAAAGCTTTATATTTCTCATTAACAGAAAGGCTGATGGAAGAAGAAGCCTGTTTCTTTGACTCACAACAATTACTAAAAATTAGCTCAGTGAAGTATGACTATAGCCATGCTGGAAATTCTACTATTCTAGAAAGGTAGTGTTGTGGTACGCCAGCAGCCTGCGGAGATGGCAGTGAAGTCGGACAGTGAGGAGGCTGGAGTGGACAATGGGTCAGTCCTGGAGTCAGGGGAAGGCCCGGATGAGGGCTCTGCGTCTGAGGCAGAGATGGGGCCAGGGCCATTTGGGAGTGATGTGCAGACTCTGGAGTGTCCAGAGGCGGATAGGAGAGAGGCAGAGGAACAGGAGGACCCTGTTCCTAGTGCACACATGCAAAGAGCTGCCAGAAAGCAAGAGCAACTGAAGCAAAAAGGACAACTTGGGAGTAAGGCCAGGAGATGATTGGCCCCTCCCATAAGGCTTAAAAGACCAGCAATGGCTCTCGGGCTCTTTGTAGGAAAGCAACGTTGCTACATTTGTTTCTAGTCGGCATCTCTTGTTTCTGAACTTTGTGGGGCTTTGCCAAGAAAAGCCTTTGATAGGGTGCCAAAGAAGACAAAGGTTTGTGATAAGGCCGAAGGACTTTTTATGAAGGATTTTCTTTTGGATTTAATTTGGACTAAGCTGAGAACAAAGTAATTCTCAGCTGTTCTAATAAAATATGTTTGTTTAGGACTGATTCAGAGGTGGGTTTCAGCAGGTTCTGACCAGTTCTGGAGAACTGGTAGCAAAAATTTTGAGTAGTTCAGAGAACCAGTAGTAAAAATTCTGACTGGCCCTGCCCCTATCTATTCTCTGCCTCCCAAGTCCCACCTGTTTGGGAGGAAATGGGGATTTTACAGTAACCTTCCCGTGCCATGCCTACCAAGCCATGTCCACCAAACCACACCCACAGAACCGGTAGATTTTATAGTATCCTTCCCTTGGATTGGGGAGGGAATGGAGATTTTACAGGATCCTTCCCCTATCATGCCCACCAAGCCACGCCCACCAAGCCACGCCCACAGAACTGGTAGCAAAAAAATTTGAAACCCACCACTGCCCACCCATGATTTCTGCTAATAATTTGGGTGAACCGGTCTGAACTGGCTGAATCCCACCTCTGATGTCCATATTGCAGGTATCCAGGTGCCAATGAAAAGAATAAATTTTCGTAACTATCCGATGCCTGAAGGTAAGAGACTTAAGAGGAAAACTTCAATATCAGCCAGTAGCCCCTGCCCTCCGGACTCTTTTACAATTAATTGGGGGAGAAAGTGAGATTTTGGTACAAGTAGTACAAATGTGCAACAAAAGATAATGTCCCAAATCAAAATAAATATTGCAACCGGGACGTGTGGTCAAAGATCATCCGTAGATTATTGAACTGCTGCAGCCCAGATAATTAAAACCGGGGAACCCTGCTCTCCAATTTCAGGTTGCAGATGGATGCATAATCTTCTATTTACCTCTATTTTTTTTTTTTAAAAAGAAGAAGTCAAATTTATACTAAAACTTTACTGCTAATCATTGCTAAAGCCAGATATTCTTCTCCAGAGATTTATTAGCTTTAATAGCACTCTAGTTATATAAGGCAATCAATTACCTGCATGGTTTTAAAAGCCCACTAAAGCAGTTCCGAAGGCCAAGGGAAAGGAATGGGGTGATAATTAAATGATTCAATGAAGACTTTTCTAGAATAACTATAAATAAGGGAAGCATCAAGTGCAAAGGATCAGGACCATGCACAAAAGAATGTAATGAACAAAAGTTCACTTACCGTATATACTCGAATATAAGCCGATCCGAGTATAAGCCGAGGTCCCCAATTTTACCCCAAAAACTGGGGTAAACTGGGGACTCGAGTATAAGCCGAGGGTGGGAAATGAGGCACCTACGGTTGAAAGCCTCCTCCCTCAGCTGAGAAGGCTGGCGGCTCCCCGCCCGCCCTCTCACTGCACCGCAGGGCTTCCTCCTTCCTTCCTTCCTTCCTTCCTTCCTTCCTTCCTTCCTTCCTTCCTTCCTTCCTTCCTTCCTTCTTCCTCCTCCTCCCTTTTCTCCTTCCTTCCATCCTTCTCCTCCTCCTCCTCCTCTTCCTTCCTTCCTTCCTTCCTTCCTTCCTTCCTTCCTTCCTTCCTTCCTTCCTTCCTTCCTTCCTTCCTTCCTTCCTTCCTTCCTTCCTTCTTCCTCCTCCGTTTCCCCCTTCCTTCCATCCTTCTCTCCTCCTGCTCCTCCTCTTCCTCCCTTCCCTCTTCCTTCCTTCCTTCCTCCCTTCCTTCCTCCCTTCCTCCCTTCCTTCCTCCTCCTCCTCCCTCCCTCCTCTTCCTTCCTTCCTCCTCCCTTCCTTCCTCCCTTCCTCCCTTCCTTCCTCCTCCTCCCTCCCTCTCTTCCTCCTCTTCCTCCCTTTTCTCCTTCCTTCCTCCTCTTCTCTTTCTCTCTTTCCCCTCCTCCTGCTCCTCCTTCTCATCTTCCTCCCTCCCTCCCTCCCTTCCTTCCCTCCTCCTGTCCTCCTCTTCCTGCCTCCATCCCTCCCTTTCTTCCTCCTGCTCCTCCTCTTCCTTCCTTCCTTCCTTCCTTCCTTCCTTCCTTCCTTCCTTCCTCCTCCTCCTCCTCCTCCTCCTCCTCCTTCTCATCTTCCTCCCTCCCTCCCTCCCTTCCTTCCCTCCTTCCTCTTCCTGCCTCCCTCCCTCTCTTTCTTCCTCCTGCTCCTCCTCTTCCTCCCTCCCTTTCCTCCTCCTACTCCTCGTCTTCCTCCCTCCCTCCTCCCTCCCTCCTTCCCTCCCTCTCATCTAATCTCTCTCTCTCTCTCTCTCTCTCTCTCTCTCTCTCTCTCAAACCTGTCCATAGAGCAAGATGAATAAAAGCCAGGGAGAACCGAGGGGCTGTAAAGGGAAGGAGATACTGTTTCAAGCCAGGTTTAAATGCTTAGGAGGATGACGGGAGATCATCTGTACCTGAAAATTGGCTTTTATTGATTGGAGTTAAAAGAAGCTGGAGTTAAAAGGGCTGAGATGAGCTTCATGAATTGGTTTTTCTGAGCCTTTGCCCAAACATCCCTTTGAATTGAAGTGGTACCCAGATGTTTAATTCTCAAAGTTCAAACTGAAAATCTGAAATAATGAGTTCGGCTCTCCAGAGATCTGTGCCATAGTTTATTTAATATAGTGTGATGGTAGCGATCTTTCTTAGGAAAAGAGGCGTTTATGCACATGGACAATCCTTCCCAACTTATTCTATAGACCCTCTTTATTGAGAACAAGTCCTTATTCTTTTTTAATAAAATAATAATCAAGCTAGGGCAAACGATTCTAAGTTTTGCAATTAAGAGTAGTGGGATGGGGTAAATTCAATTTTTTTTTTACTACCGGGTCTGTGGGCGTGGCTTGGTGGGCATGGTGTGGCTTGGTGGGCGTGGCTTGGTGGGCGTGGCAGGGGAAGGATACTGCAAAATCCCCATTTTGCTTGGTATCTGCTGGTTCTGCGAACTACTCAAAATTTCCGCTACCGGTTCTCCAGAACCTGTCAGAACCTGCTGGATTTCACCCCTGCTGTATGCTCTGAAGAATGGATGCAAGGGTTTCTTTTAATTCAGGAGGACCTATGGGTAGGAGGCAGCATATGGTACTCAGCCAATTTTACCATCTTAGAAAGTCTAGTCGAATGTTCACTGATAGAAGTGGACTGATTGGGGGTTCCTCTTGGCTCTCTGAGCTTGGTTGTTTTTCTGCAGGCTTTTGATGACCAACTAGGTAATATCACCAGTGTTAGAAGGGAGTTTGGTTTCCTTCCTATTTATATACTAGTGGCTTGCCCTGTCAGTGTTTGTAGAATGTTCTTGGTGGTTCCCTGCGATAGATAGATAGATAGATAGATAGATAGATAGATAGATAGATAGATAGATAGAAAGAGATAGATGATAGACAGACAGACAGACAGACAGACAGACAGACAGACAGACAGACAGACAGATAGATAGATAGATAGATAGATGAGAGAGAGAGTGAGAGAGTGAGAGAGAGTGAGAGAGAGTGGTAGGATTCAAGTAATTTAACAACCTGTTCTCTGCCCTAATGATTTCTTCCAACAACCAGTTTGCCAAACTGCTCAGAAAGTTAACAGCCGGTTCTCCCGAAGTGGTGTGAACTGGCTGAATCCCACCACTGGATAGAGAGAGATACCGCAGATAGATAGATAGATTGATTGATTGATTTAATTAATTTATTTATTTTGTCACAACAATATACATAAGCATCACACAAAAAGATTATATAGTATATAAACATATATATGAAGAAATATAAAGAAGTATAAGCATATAAATATATAAGAAGAAGAAAAAGAAAAACAATAGGACAGGAACAGTAGGCACGTTTGTGCGCTTATGCACGCCCCTTATGGTCCTCTTAGGAATGGGGTGAGGTCAATAGTAGAAAGTTTTTGGTTAAAGCTTTTGGGATTATGGGAAGAGACCACAGAGTCAGGTAAAGTCTTCCAAGCACTAATGATTCTGTTACAGAAGTCATATTTTCTGCAATCTAGACTAAAGCGGTTAACATTAAGTTTAAATCTATTGGTTGCTGTTGTGTTATTGCAATTAAAGCTGAAGTAGTCTTTAATATGAAGGACATTACAATAGATGATTCTATGAGTTAAACTTAGGTCTTGTCGATACCGTAGATAGACAGACAGACAGACAGACAGATAGATAGATAGGTGATAGAGATGGATGAATGGGCAGACAGACAGATAAATAGATAGAGATAGATGATAGAGATCGATGACAAATAGATAGATAGATAGATAGATAGATAGATAGATAGATAGATAGATAGATAGATGATAAATGACAGACAGACAGACAGATTTGGGGTCATTGGTACCCTCTGATGTTAGGTGTTTCATTGCAGATGTTTCATGACCCAGCTTAGTAATATCATCAGGGAACAATACTACTACCCTTCAAAAAGACCTTGACTTTTTATCCGATTGGTCTAAAACTTGGCAACTCCAAATTTCAACCAGCAAATGCTCAGTCTTACATATTGGAAAAAAGAACCCAAACACTAAGTACAAGCTTGATGGACATTACCTTACAGATGATCCCCACCCTGTTAAAGACCTTGGAGTTTTCATATCAAATGATCTAAGTGCCAAAGCCCACTGCAACTACATCGCAAAAAAGGCCCTAAGAGTTGTAAACCTAATCTTGCGTAGCTTCTTTTCCAAAAACTCTACACTACTAACCAGAGCATACAAAACATTTGCTAGACCTATTCTTGAATACAGCTCACCTGTCTGGAACCCTCACCACATCTCTGACATTAATACAATTGAATGAGTCCAGAAATATTTTACAAGAAGGGTTCTCCGTTCCTCTGAAAACAACAAAATACCTTATGCCACCAGACTTGAAATCCTGGGATTAGAAAATTTAGAACTCCGCCGACTCCGACAAGACCTGTTTTTAACACACAGAATCATCTATCGCAATGTCCTTCCTGTTAAAGACTACTTCAGCTTCAGTCGCAATAATATAAGAGCAAACAATAGATTTAAACTTAATGTTAACCGCTTCAATCTTAATTGCAGAAAATATGATTTCTGTAACAGAGTTGTTAATGCTTGGAACACACTACCTGACTCTGTGGTCTCTTCTCAAAGTCCCAAAAGCTTTAACCAAAAACTGTCTACCATTGACCTCACCCCATTCCTAAGAGGACTATAAGGGGCGTGCATAAGAGCACAAAGATGCCTACTGTTCCTGTCCTATTGTTTCTTTTCATTATATATACGCTTATATGTTGTATAGTTGTTTCATGCTTATGCTTATATATACTGTTGTGACAAGATAAAAAAAAAAGAACAGGGTTTTTATTCTTTTTATATAATTAGTGGCCTGCTCTGTCAGTCTTGGAGGAAGCATTTTTGGCGGTTCCTTGAGTAGGCCATTTTTATTTGCTTGTCTGCATTGATAGTACCTGAGTTGGGATGTTGGAAGTAGGAACTAGAACAAGGAGCTACCAACTCAGAGAAGCAAACAAAGATTAAGCCACCATCTCAACAAATAACCACCAAGAATGTTCCCACCAACACCGAATAGAGCAGGGGTCTCTAATCTTGGCAACTTTAAGACTTGTGGACTTCAAGCAAAGCTGGCTGAGGAACTCTGGGAGTTGAAGTCCACAAGTCTTAAAGTTGCCAAGGTTGGAGACCCCTGAAATAGAGCAAACCTCACTCCCATCACTCTTGGGGTTACCTAGTTTGGTAATGAAACATCTCCAAGAAAAGACGTCTACCAAACTCAAGAGAGCACCAAGGACCCCATAGCTCAATCCTGTGGAGGTCACAGCAGGGGTGGGCTGCTGGGGGTTTGCAGGGGTTCAAGAGAACCTCTAGCTAAGGTTCTATGCAGTTCTATGCAGAACCCCCAAATCCCACTCCTGGCTGGCCCCGCCCACCCCACCCCTCCCAGAAGTCCCCACACAACCTGTTTTGGATGCAGGTAAGTGCAGGGCACGTGTGGAAGCTCAGGGAGGGTGAAAAACGGGCTTATCAGAAGTTTGGGAAGGCTGGAAATGGGCCCATTTCCGGGCTCCGGAGGGCCTCCAGAGCCTGGGGAGGCTGTTTTCACCCTCCTGGAGGCTCGAGAAAAGCCTCCTCCTCCCCCCCCGCTGTGGTGCAGGAGGCTGACTAGACCACGCCCACCATGGCCACGCCCACCCAGCAACCGGGCAGAGAACCCCTTGCTAAAAGTTTTGAAGCCCACCCCTGTCGTAGGCACAGGATTGGTGGAAACGGTCCACGAGACCGCCGTCAATCTCAAAATCACGTCCCTTCCAGGAAAGTGAATTGAAAAGAAAGCAGAATTATCTTTCTCCCCAGATCCGTTCTGTACAAATAGATGGGCTTAAGCTGCCAAGGGGAATTTTTTTAAAAATCATATCCTTAGGGAAGGGAAGAAGAAAAAAAAACAACAACCCCAAAACCCACGCACGTTGCATTGGCAAAGAAGATCAAATCAGGGAGGGAAAAACAACAACAACAACACACACACACACACGATATGGCTCTTGGCATTTTCTATCTTGCATCATCCGGTAAAATGATATTTTTCCCCCCACTTCTTTTCTTTTCTTTTTTTTAAAAAAAGAAACTTTTCTGCTTTTTTGCCTTAATATTTCTTGACAGTCTGCCACTGTGCCTTTCATCTCAGGCAACACAAAGGATTATCCTAAAGGTGCCAGAAAGCCAGTCTTTCATAATAATTCACCAAGCAATATCATCTCACACATTTTGAGTTGGCAAAATTCCTCAGGGAATGGAGGTTTTCATTCCCCCCACCACACATTTTATTCACAAATTGATCCATCCAAAATGTGTTCTCCTTCTGCACGGCCACGCTTCTTTCTCTATTTATTTCCCTTTGTAATGAGCGTATTCATTATGTCAAGGCAAAAAAAATAAAAAAATAAAAATTGTCTCTGTTGCACGAGATAATTGGAGCGGAACCAAATTTTCCCATTAAAATGGAAGTTTTGCACGTCGACGAAAAGCACCTATTGATACGAATCTCTCGGTATCGCCTTGATAAAATATTTGCCGCTCGTTAACATTACCATCATTATTTATTAATTTTGAAGGCATCAGTATTAATTTATGAGGATCGGCCTCAGGGCTGCTATTCACATACTTTCCCTACCAGTTTGCAAATTTGAGTGTACGCGCGCCCCATCTAAGCCTGCGCCTAGCCTTCTGCACTGTTGTGACCCAGACCCAAGTAGGTAGTAATAAACTCAGTCTGTGAAAAAACAAACTTTATTCGAACAGATGAGAATTACTTCATTCCGAGCATCGTTCAACTCAAATTAAAACAAATTCCTCCCAACACAAATTTTTCAGACCTATCGCAAACCTTGGTCCAATTAGGCAAACTGCCAAAGGCCTTTCTTGGCAAACGTTCAGAAGTCTCAAAAATAAATGCAAGACGTAGACGAAGCAGAAGACGAAGCAGAAGATGCAGCTACCAACGTTGTTTTCCGGCAAAGCTGAAACGCCATTGCTGGTCTGTTTTAAGCCTTATGGGAGGGGCCAATCATCTCCCGGGTTGTCCTGTTTGCTTGAGCTGCTCTTGCCTTCTGGCAGCTCTTCTCATGCGTGCATTAGGAACATTAGCCTCCTGTTCCTCTGCCTCACTACTATGAGTCTCTGGCGGCTCTGGAGTCTGCACCTCACTTCCCGATGGCCCTGGCCCCACCTCAGCCTCATCACTGTCCGACTCTGTTGCCAGCTCTGCAGGCTGCTGGCGGACCACAACACGCACATGTGCTTTGCTGGCACGTGTGCCTCCGCGCATGCATCCAGCCTCAAAAATGTGCCTAAATAGAATGGCATAGAGCAGGGGCGGGTGGGCGATCCCGCAATTTCTGCTACCGGTTCGAGCGAACCGGTTCTAACCAGCTGAATACTACATCTGATCGGCCTATAGCAGAAGTTCTCAGAAGAACCTACCATAAAACACACATTTTTTTTGAGGGGGGTGTAAAATGAAAAACCTCCCCATCAATTAATTGTTAAAAAGCGAGCAGAGATTTAAAAGACCGACAGAGGCTCAGTCGCGGTATTTAAAAAAATCACGGATGTTTTTAACAGTTCCTTTAACAGATTGTTCTTAATTTTGTAAGTTCGGTTTCAAGTTACTGTCGCTCCGAGTCGCCCTGAACCTCATTAAATCTGTAAATTGTAAAGCTGAAACAAGGTGTATGTTTTGCAAATGTTTGTACACCTGCGTCACTGTCAGAGTGGAGGTAAAAATAAGGGTATAAAAATTCTAAGCATGGCTTTTTTTCTCCCTGCCCTCACACTGAAACGGCGTGCCTTTATTTGCATTTATGTGATGTAATTCCTAATTTGTTGAGATTACTCATTCATGAAGAAGAGTGGACTACAAGTGGGAAAAATTAACTTTAAAGTAAACATTGGGTGGCTATCTATGTAGGAAGGAAACAACTGCTTTGGAGAAGTTCACACACACACACACACACACACACACACACACACACACACACACACAATGTGTGAGCTCTAGTAGCGCAGTGGTTAGAATGCAGTATTGCAGGCTGACTGTCATGCCCCTGTCAGAGTCTGAATCCGAAGGGGAAGAGGGACGGCTGACAAGAGAGTGAGAGAGTGGCTCCGTTGGCTGTGGAAAAAACTGGGGAAGAGCAAAGTCAGGCTGGGCTGAGCAGGGGAGAGGTAGAACAAGGGAGAGGGGGTTCTGATGACGACCAAGGCCCCCCCCTCCTCATCCTAGGCAGCGCAGGGAGGAACCGAGAAGAGAGCAACGTGGGTTGCGTGGCTTACGAGGGAGGAAAGGGAACGGATCCTCTTTACAAGGCACAGCTGCTGATGGAGTTTAAAAGGAGAGGCAAATGGGAGGGGTGGTTGTCGGGAACAAACACTGAGTTTATCTGTTGTTTCTTTGAATCCTGGCATCCTCCCAACTGGCTTGATTTACTGCCGTGCTACTTCAATTCTGGAATTCCTTATTTCGTTTGCCCTGCCGGATTAATTACCTTGTCTTGCCTTTGGATTTTTAGTTGGAAGTTTTCTGCTTACAACATTTGGGACTGAAGTATTGCCAGCCAAAGACTATTACAGGTTGGTGGAAGAGCTCTCTCCAGGCCGGAGAGTTGAAAGGGACATTGGGGGCACAGTTGGTGATAACAAAGGGATTCATATCAGTTCACTGGCTGTGTTGCCTTTCTGTCACGCCTTGGGTCATCACACTGACTCTGCTCACTGCCAGGAGTTTGATCCTGACTGGCTCAAGGTTGATTCAGCCTTTCATCCTTCCGAGGTCAGTAAAATGAGGAGCCAGATTGTTGGGGGGGCATTATGTAAATTGTTCAGAGTTTGCTGCAAAACCCTGTGGATGGTATATAAGTCTAAGTGCTATTGCTAGGAGCAGTGGTGGCGCAGTGGTTAGAATGCAGTATTGCAGGCTGACTCTGCCCACTGCCAAGAGTTTGATCCCAACGGGCTCAAGGTTGACCCATCCTTCCAAGGTCGGTAAAATGAGGACCCAGATTGTTGGGGGCAATAAGCTGACTCTGTAAACTGCTTAGAAAGGGCTGTAAAAGCATTATGAAGCAGTTTATAAGTCTTATAAGTTATTGCTATAGGTAATATAGCATATATAATATATAGGTAATATAGGTATAGGGGTTTCAGCTAACAGTTTGAGCCTTTCTAGGCTTTGCAAATGCAATGGTTAGTTGAACCTTGAAAAAATCCCGTAGTAATTCTGAGTTTATCTAGTTTTGAGATCCATGGAACCAAATTAATCTTTTTAGACGCCTGGGTGGCGCAGTGGTTAGAATGCAGCATTGCAGCCAAACTCTGCCCACAGCCAGGAATTCGATCCCAACCAGCTTAAGATTGATTCAGTTTCCGGGGAAGGGGAAGACTATAAATTGATTGGTTGCCATTGTACAGGAATAATGGTAGAATTAAACAAGTTGGAATGGTGTAATGTCGGGACTGCTCGGCAAACACTCCCGAAGGGAAAGGGTAAGGAAAGAGGAGTAAAGAAGGAAGAAAGTAGGTAGGTAGGTGGGTAGGGAGGAAAGAAGGGAGGGAGAAGAAAGGATAGGAGGAGGAGAAGAAGGAGAAGATAGAGGGTTAGAAAGGATGGTAGTGAGAAGTGGGAAAGAGGAGGGGAAGTAGGAAAGCGAGGAGAAGGTGGTGGGGGAAGTTTAAGAAGGATGAGAAGGGAAGAAAGGATTAAAGGGGGGAGTGGCAGTCGAGCAGCCCTGACTGAGTATAATTTGAGTATAGGACTGATTGTTGGATAAGTGATTGTATTGTACACTGGTCAAATTGTGGGAATTATTATGGAAAAATAAAAAGTTTTTGCAAAAAAAAAAAAAAGATTGATTCAGTCTTCCATCCTTCCAAAGTGGGTAAAACGAGGACCCAGATTGTTGGGGGCAATATGCTGACATTATAAACTCACCCATAGAGTGCTGCAAAGCTATGCGGTGGTACATAAGTCTAGGTGTCATTGCTATTTCTGAATCTTGCCAAGAAAACTGCATGTCAGCCCTGGAAACCATATTTTATTTTGGATCATAAGGGCTGCCACATTTAGTGCTGTGGGAAGCTAGGAAGGGGGGAATTGTATGGAGTTGGAGAGATATCTAGCCATAATAACATTCTTTTCTCTGAGAGTCAAAGACATCCTGCCCTGCACCTGGAAGAGTGTGACTGGGAGGCATCTCCAGTTGCGATGGTGCGTTGATTGGACCATGTGCAGGGGTGAAATCCAGCAGATTCTGACAGGTTCTGGAGAACCGGTAGCGGAAAGTTTGAGTAGTTTGGAGAACCGGCAAACACCACCTCCGTGTTGTGACTCCCGCCCCCGAACCTGGCCCCATGCCCGAAAGTGCCTTGGAGCCGGGCCTGCCGCCAGAAAGTGACTCAGAGCCAGGCCTGCTGCCAGAAAGTGATTTGGACAGTGAGGGGGAAGGGCCGTCAGGACTTACCTCAGAAGCACCGGCCTCCCTGGATCAGCTCCAGGAGCCAGAAGCAGACCAAGCGAAAGAGATAACGAGGCCTCCTTCTCCTGATTCTTTCCCCCCCCCAGGCCATGCTTGCAGACCCAGCTGACAGCAATCAGGCTTGGCTCAATCCCAGGTTTCGTAGGCAGGAGAGAAGGGAACGACAGAAGCGGGGTGGGGCAGACCTAGGAAGTGCTGAGTCATGGAGCCACACCCCACAGGATATAAAAGGCAGCAAGAGCTGGTGTGTCTCTTTGTATCAGGCAAATCCACGGATTGACTAGAGCTGAAGTTTGTGAGTCACCAGCATCTTGGCAGCTATCGAGGGCTCTTGGCAGACGCTGATTGTTTTGCTGCCAGAGCTGATACGAGCCGGCTAATTAAGCCATCGTTTGGACGGAGGCGAGGAGGACACAACACTCCGGCTTGCCCCAAAGTGAGGTGGGAATGGAGATTTTGCAGTATCCTTCCCCTGCCAAGCCCACCAAGCCACACCCACCAAGCCACACCACGCCCACCAAGCCATGCCCACAGAACCGGTCGTAAAATAATTGGATTTCACCACTAACCATGTGATAGACATGTGGGTGTTGGGGCAGGGACTTGGACTTTCTTTTGGGTGGGGAAAATCCAGAAGATGTTCCAATATGACCTCTCTAATAAAATGGAACTTTGAGGAACTTATATAGCCTTGGAATCTTCTTTCGTTGGGGGTGTTACTTGGAACCCTGACACTACACTCTTTGCACCTTCTTTGCTTGGGGGCTGAAAAAATAGGGAAGAGGATGCACAACTGATTGCTACATCCACCTGGGGTCACAAATCTATGCAAATTAAGTACAAGTTTAGCAGCCAAAGCTATTTTCTTCATCACCAAGTAACCAGCATGCTGCTACATTAGGAAACAAGCCATCTGAATCAAAAAGTATGGATTCCCCATGGAGTCAAAAGATGCTCTATTGTTTTCTCTTTGTTTGCTGGTTATTGCAATGCAGTGCTTTTTTCCAAGAAGAAAGAGAGAAAGGGAGGGAGGGAGGGAGGGAGAGTGGGAAGGAGGGAGGGAGGAAGGAAGGAAGAAAGGAAGGAAGGAAGGGAGGAAGGGAGGAAGGAAGGAAGGAAGGAAGGAAGGAAATATAGTGTGGGAGAAAGACAGAAGGGGAAAGAAAGGGAAGGGTTAGATAAAAAAGAAAGAAAGGAAGAAAGGAAGGAAGGAAGGAAAGAAAGAAAAAAGAAAGAAAGAAAGAAAGAATAACAGTAAGAGTTGGAAGGGACTTTGGAGGTCTTTCTAAGAAAGAGAGCAGAAGGAGGGAGAAAAGAAAGAAGGAAGGAGGGAAATGTAGTTGAGAGAAACACAGAGGAGGGAAAAAAGGAGAGGAAAGAAAGAAGGAAGAAAAGAGAGAAAGAAAAAGAAAGATTACCAGTTGCAAGAGACTGGAGGTTTTTCGAAGAAAGAGGAAGGAGGGAGGGAGAAAAGAAAGCGGAAGGAAGGAAGGAAGGAAGGAAGGAAGGAAGGAAGGAAGGAAGGAAGGAAGGAAGGATAACAGTAACAAAATTGGAAGGCACTTTTGAGGTCTTTCTAAGAAAGGACGAAAGGAAGGAGAAAAGAAAGCGTAAGGAAGGAAGGAAGGAAGGAAGGAAGGAAGGAAGGAAGGAAGGAAGAAAGAAGGAAAGAAAAACCTTTGTTTCCTTTAACTGTTAAGTCCAACAGATTTAAATTAGGGATTCTTACTGGGTATGGGGTTTTTTTCCCCTTCTATCACCAGCAACAGGCAAGTTTGCCCGAGTTCTGAACACCCGACTCCTCCAATCAATTTCTGTCTGATCACGGCTCACCTTAAGTTATGATATGTGACTGGCAGTCAGACCTCGCTAACAGATCTTAAGGACAGCTTAATGACTGAGGCAGCCAGGTGAGCAATGGGGATGGAGACAAGAAATCCATATTTCAGGGCTGACTTCAAAAGAGGAGATACTCCATCAGTTATTTGAAGGGACGCGGGGAGGGGGGGCACGACAGCAAAGCGGGCCTTCGCCTCATAATAATGGCTGCCCCCCGGAGTGCCAGATTTACTTTCGAGAGCAGCCTTCGGTCCATCATTAGGAAAACGAAGCTTCCAAACCAGCCGCTAAGGCTTGGATGATGGCTTGCAAGTGTCGCACAAGTCAGTTGTGAACAATGATTTAAATCTCGTTTCTCGAGAGGTGGGCCAAAGAGACAGGTGGTCCTTGACGTACGACCACAGTGGAGCCCAAATTTTCTGTTGCTGAGCGAGTGAGTTTTGCCCTGTTTTATGACCTTCTGTTCTGACCCAGCCTTAGCTGTAAGAAATAGAGTCCTGGTCATGAAAACCCCTTCTTTATTTAACTCTTGTGAATTAATGGCATTCACCCACCGAAAAGTCCAGGCAAGAGTCCTTCAAGAAGTTAACAGCAGCTACAGACCTTATCAGTTCCTTGCGATAATTGCCAGGTCGTGATCTCCCAGCTGAAAGCTTGCAAATTAAGTTCTGCCAAGCAGTCTCAGATGCACGAAACAAAATGAGCAAAATCTCCAGAAATACGAACGGTTGTCTCCTACAACCACCCTCCCTTTTCCTTCAATTTATTCCCCAGACAGGGAGGGGCCGTTCAGCATCCACGTGTGCTTTGCTCCCGAGTCGACTCCTTGTCCTCCGTTGTTCATCTCTCCTAACTGCTTTGCGCATACCTGCATCTGGAACAGGCCCCACTGTTCTTCCTCCTCACTCATCTCAGCCTCCAAAGGCAGCTGCATCTCCAGTGGCTGGGAAATGTCGGATGGCCCTGGCTCTATCTCTGCGTCTGATGCAGAGCATCCATCAGTGCCTTCCCCAGACTCCAGCATTGGCCTAAGTTCCTCCCGAACCTCCTCATCATCCAGGTCTGCTGTTAGCTCAGCTGGCAGGTGGCGGGCCACAACACTTTCTTTTCCGCAGGGGTTAATCGAAGCGCTGCATTCCCACCACATCTCCTTGAGTTATGACAACCATGATAAATATGAGTTAGTTGCCAAGAGAGTGAATTTTTGATCACATGACTGTGGGAACAGTGCGACTGTCATTACGTGTGAAAAATGGTCATAAGTCATGTTTTTCAGTGCTGTTGTAATGGTCATTAAATGAATCATTGTAACTTGAGGACTCTCTGTATCAGGGGTCTCCAACCTTGGCAACTTTAAGACTTGTAGACTTCAACTCCCAGAATTCCTCAGCCAACCCTAACCGTAACGCTAGCCCTAGCCCTAGCCCTAGCCCTAACCCTAACCCTAACCCTAACCCTAACCCTAACCCTAACCCTAACCCTAACCCTAACCCTAACCCTAACCCTAACCCTAACCCTAACCAATATTAGACCTGAATGTTGACTCAGCCTTCCATCCTTCTGAGGTGGGTAAAATGAGGACCCAGATTGTTGGAGGCAAGAGACTGACTCTGTAAACCGCTTAGAGAGGGCTGTAAAGCACTGTGAAGCGGTATATATAAATCTAAGTGCTATTGCTATTCCTTCCTTCCTTCCTTCCTTCACTCCTTCCTTCCTTCCTTCCTCCTTTCCTGCCTCCCTCCCTCCCTCCCTTCCTCTCTCTCTCTCTCTCTCTCTCTCTCTCTCTCTCTCTCTCTCTCTCAATTCCCTTTCTCATTCTCCATCCTGGTGGCGCAGTGGTTCGAATGCGGTGTTGCAGGCTAATTCTGCCCACTGCCAGCAGTTCGATCCTGATCAAGGTTTGACTCAGCCTTCCATCCTTCCGAGATCAGTAACAGAAGGACCCAGATTGTTGGGGGCAAGAGGCTGACTCTGTAAACCGCTTAGAGAGGGCTGTAAAGCACTGTGAAGCGGTATATATAAATCTAAGTGCTATTGCTATTCCTTCCTTCCTTCCTTCCTTCCTTCACCCCTTCCTTCCTTCCTTCCTCCTTTCCTCCCTCCCTCCCTCCCTCCCTCCCTCTCTCTCTCTCTCTCTCTTAATTCCCTTTCTCATTCTCCATCCTGGTGGCGCAGTGGTTCGAATGCGGTGTTGCAGGCTAATTCTGCCCACTGCCAGCAGTTCGATCCTGACCAAGGTTTGACTCAGCCTTCCATCCTTCCGAGATCAGTAACAGAAGAACCCATATTGTTGGGGGCAAGAGGCTGACTCTGTAAACCGCTTAGAGAGGGCTGGAAAGCACTGTGAAGCAGTATATATAAGTCTATTGCTATTCCTTCCTTCCTTCCTTCCTTCCTTCCTTCCTTCCTTCCTTCCTTCCTTCCTTCCTTCCTTCCTTCCTTCCTTCCTCTCTCTCTCTCTCTATCTCTTAATTCCCTTTTCATTCTCCTTCCTGGTGATGCAGTGGTTCGAATGCAGTGTTGCAGGCTAATTCTGCCCACTGCCAGCAGTTCGATCCTGACCAAGGTTTGACTCATCCTTCCATCCTTCCGAAGCCAGTAAAAGTAGGACCCAGATTGTTCGGGGCAAGAGGCTGATTCTGTAAACCACTTAGAGAGGGCTGTAAAAGCACTATGAAGCGGTATTATAACTCTGAGGGCCATTGTTATTGTTATTTAAGCAAGACTGGACATGCCTAATCAAAAACAGACTATAGCTCAGCCATGGATGCTCGGTTTTGCATGCAGAACATCCCCGATTCAATTCTGATAACTTCATCTAGAATAGCAAAAGATCTTCCATAAAAGCTTAATGAACTGCTGTCATTCACTGTTAAGAATACTTGCAAGCTAGACCCAGTGATCTGACAGCTGGTTTTTTCCCCCCTTCATATTTCTGTTACTATGGGATTTTATTTGACTGCTTCATTTCAGGAATGAAGGGCCACAGTTACATAGCTGGTGCCTACAGCTATAATCATTCTCTCTGTGTTTCCTTGGTGGCTGCATCTGGATTGTGTTGCTGCAGACAGATAGAATAGAATAGAATAGAATAGAATAGAATAGAAGAGAAGAGAAGAGAAAGCAGAGCAGAGCAGAGCAGAACAGTAGAGTAGAGTAGAGTAGAGTAGAATAGAATAGAATAGAATAGAATAGAATAGAATAGGAGAAGAGAAGAGAAGAGAAAGCAGAGCAGAGCAGAGCAGAACAGTAGTCTAGACTAGACTAGACTAGACTAGAATAGAATAACAGAGTTGGAAGGGACCTTGGAGGTCTTCTAGTCCAACCCCCTGTTCAGGCAGGAAACCCTAAACCACTTCAGACAAATGGCTGTCCAATCTCTTCTTGAAAACTTCCAGTGTTGGAGCATCCACAACTTTTGGAGGCAAGTTGTTCCACTGATGAATTGTTCTCAATGATAGGAAATTCCTCCTTCGTTCTAGGTTGCTTCTCTCCTTGGTTAGTTTCCACCTATTGCTTGTCCTGCCTTCAGGTCCTTTGGAGAACTGGTTGACCGCCCCCTTTTCTTTGTGGCAACCTGTCAAATATTGAACACTGCTACCGTGTCGCCCCTCGTCCTTCTTTTCATTAAACTAGTTTTTTTTTAATTTGAATTTATATCCCGCCCTTCTCCGAAGACTCAGGGCGGCTTACATTGTGTAAGGCAATAGTCTCATCCATTTGTATATTATATACAAAGTCAACTTGTATTGCCACCCCAACAATCTGGATCCTCATTTTACCTACCTTATAAAGGATGGAAGGCTGAGTCAACCTTGGACCTGGTGGGACTCGAACCTGCAATAATTGTAATTGCAGGCAGCTGTGTTAATAACAGACTGCATTAGCCTGTTGAGCCACAAAAGGCCCAGAGTTCTACTTGGGATGACCATTCAAAAGCTGCATTTGCTCCAGGACACTTGAGGGTTCATCGTTAGTTACAGCAAGGGTCTCCAACCTCGGTCTCTTTAAGACTTCTGGACTTCAACTCCCAGAGGCCTTCAGCCAGCAAAGCTGGCTGAGGAACTCTGGGAGTTGAAGTCCACAAGTCTTAAAGGGACCAAGGTTGGAGACCCCTGAGTTACGGAAGGTGCCATCATGTTGGGCCTGAGGTCAGGTGTTTGTATGGTTAAATATGTTTCCATTCTCACTTCTCCCTAGTTATAAATTGAAGCTCTTATAAGGACCAGCCCAGAACTAAGGAGAAATTTCTGGACAGTTAGAACAATGAAACTTAGAACAATTAATCAACTTGCTTTCAGAAGTTGTGGGTGCTCCATCACTAGAGGTTTTAAGAAAAAAAATAGGCAACCATTTGTTTGGAGTGGTATAGGGCAATGTTAGGTTTCAAATTTTTTTACTACTGGAGTAAAAAAATGGGTGTGGCATGGCTTGGTGGGCGTGGCTTGGTGGGCGTGACAGAGGAAGGATACTGTAGAACAGGGGTCTCCAACCTTGGCAACTTTAAGACTTGTGGACTTCAACTCCCAGCAAAGCTGGCTGAGGAACTCTGAAAGTTGAAGTCCACAAGTCTTAAAGTTGCCAAGGTTGGAGACCCCTGCTGTAGAATCTCCATTCCCTTCCCAATCCAGGGGAAGGTTACTGCAAAATCCCCATTTCCTCCCGATCAGCTGGGACTTGGGAGGCAGAGAATAGTCAGAATTTTTACTACCGATTCTCCGAACTACTCAAAATTTCTACTACCGGTTCTCCAGAATTGGTCAGAACCTGCTTAAACCCATCTCTAGTATAGGGTTTCCTCCTTGAGCAGAGGGTTGGACTAGAAGATCTCCAAGGTCCCTTCCAGATCTATTCTGATTGACTGGAATAATCAGTGAACAACTTGCCTCCAGGAAGTGTGGGCCCTCCATCAGAGGAGGTTTTAAGAAGAAATTGGACAACCATTTGTTGGAGTGGTGTAGGGTTTCCTGCCTAAGCAGGGGGTTGGACTAGAAGACCTCCAAGGTCCCTTCCAACTCCGTTATTCTGTTACATCCAAAAGATCTCCTTGGTCTTGTTCATTCACCTTATCCATTCGTTTCTCCTTTGAAGCCTAAGACTTTCTATTTTAGGAACTGGTGACATTTTTCTTTGAATATGTTATCTTAAGTCACTTTGTTTCTTGCTTTGGGCTGATTTAATTGATATTCAGTGTCCTGTAAGCCTTATATGAAAGGGACGTGGTGGCTCAGGGGCTAGGACGCTGACCTTGTCGATCGAAAGCTCGGCAGCTCAGCGGTTCGAATCCCTAGTGCTGCCGTGTAACGGGGTGAGCTCCCGTTACTTGTCCCAGCTTCTGCCTACCTAGCAGTTTCGAAAGCACATAAAAATGCAAGTAGAAAAATTAGGGACCACCTTTGGTGGGAAGGGAACAGCGTTCCATGCGCCTTTGGCATTGAGTCATGCCGGCCACATGACCACGGAGACATCTTCGGACAGCGCTGGCTCTTCGCCTTTGAAACAGAGATGAGCACCGCCCCCTAGAGTTGGCAACGACTAGCACATAAGTGCGAAGGGAACCTTTACCTTTTAGCCTTATATCCTAAAGGTGGGAAACAGTTAATAAGAGGATAGGTAGTAGGAAAAAACAAAGCAGAGACATCGCCTTGCTGACCAAGAGCTGTATAATCAAAACTATGGTTTTCCTTACACTCTAACTCTCATGGCTGTGAGAGTTGGAGTGTAAGGAAAGTTGAGCGCTGAAGAATTGAGGCTTTCAAATTCTGGTGTTGGAGAAGATTCTTGAGAGTCCCTTAGAGGCAGGGGTGAAATCTAAAAATTTTCCCTACCGGTTCTGTGGGCGTGGCTTAATTGGTGGGTGTGGCTTGGTGGTCAGATGACTGGGTGGGCGTGGCCAATAACAATAAACAATAAAAATAATAAACAAAGTATAAAAAAACAATAAGAGGTACCAAAAACCAACTTTCACACTTTACACACACACAGCACAACACAACACAACTGACTCACACACAGTGTAAAAGCAGCTGCACTTCACACTTCACACAGCCACAAAAAGCTCAAAAAACAACTTTCACACTTTACACACACATAACTGACACACACACACACACAATACCACATATAGCTTTCTGAGATTTTGTGTGTTTGTGTAGTTAGAGTGAAACACTACAGAAACACACCAAATCTCAGAAAGCTGCACAAATATTTTATTTTATTATTTTATTTTATTTTATTTTATTGTGGACTTCAATTCCCAGAGTTCCTCAGCCAGACAGCATTAATCACTCAGTGGTGAAATAGATTAGCTAAGTTTAGATTAGTTCTGTCTTGTGCTAAAAGCGAAACTGGGGCTTTCCGGCTGTGAGAAAAGCCATGACGTCGATCAGTAATCAGGTAAGTGGCTTAGACTCTTTTAAAAGGAGTTTTTCTACATGTTTTCTACAGAAAACATGTTTTTTAAGGTTCTGCTGATGAGGAACTCAGGTGAGATCCCCAGAGTAGCCTTTAATTTTTTTTTTTAAGTTTAAAGGCTGCCGATCTCAGCTGAGGGGTGGGATCCTCAAAGGCTTTTTTTTTACTTTTAAAGGCAGATTTCGGCTGAAGCAAAACTTTCTCTTAAAAGTAAAAAAAAAAACCCTCTGCTGATGGTGGGGCTCAGCAGAGGCGGGGGGGGTGGGGGCAGGGATTTTTGTTACTGGTCCTCCGAACCAGCAACCACCATCGCTACCGGATCGCGGGATCCGGTCCGATCCGGGAGCATTTCACCCCTGCTTAGAAGGTAAAAATCTGGGTGCATCTTATACTCCAAATGTAGCCCCACCCAGCTTCTCAAACGGAGGTTTCAAAGGCTGAAAAAAGGATCAGAAACGGACCTTCAGAAAAAAAAGCCCCAAACCAACCTTCAGAAAAAAAAAGACCTAAATGGACCTTCAAAAAAAGAAGCCCCCAAACAGAGCTTCAGAGACTTTTTTTCTGAAGCTGTTTCAGAGGCTTTCAGAGGCAGAAAATAGTTTTTTCTGAAACGGAATTTCAGAAGTTTCAGAGGCAGAAAAAAAAGCAAAAAAAAGCAAGTCACAGAGTTCACAACCAAGGAACGTGTTTCTAAAATTCACCTCTGGGAACAGCTGATTGGGGGTATTCTGGGAGGCCGATTCACCTGCCAATCAGCAGTTTTTTCCTCCCCAAAAACTAAAGTGTGTGTTATACTCCGGTGCATCTTATACTCCGAAAAAATATGGTATATTTATACTATGCTGCCTTCGGCATGACCTGAGCATAACTCATAAAATCATCTGCTACAATGTCCTTCCTGTCGAAGACTACTTCAGCTTCATTTGCAACAATACAGGAACACACAATAGATTCAATCTTAAAGTGAACCACTCCAATCTTGATTGTAGAAAATATGACTTCAATAACAGAGTTGTTAATGCCTGGAATGCACTACCTGACTCTGTGGTCTCATCCCAAAATCCCCAAAACTTTAACCTAAGACTGTCTACTGTTGACCTCACCCCATTCCTAAGAGTTCTGTAAGGGGTGCATAAGAGCACCAGCGTGCCTACCGTTCCTGTCCTAATGTTCCCTTTGGTTGTATTCATTTTGTGTGGTTATTTCATGCTTATACTTAGATATATTGTTGTGTTTGACAATTTTTTTTTAAATTTGCATTTATATCCCGCCCTTCTCCGAAGACTCAGGGCGGCTTACACTATGTTAGCAATAGTCTTCATCCTATTTGTATATTTATATACAAAGTCAACTTATTGCCCCCAACAATCTGGCTCCTCATTTTACCTACCTTATAAAGGATGGAAGGCTGAGTCAACCTTGGACCTGGTGGGACTAGAACCTGCAGTAATTGCAAGCAGCTATGTTAATAACAGACTGTCTTAACAGTCTGAGCCACAAGAGGCCCCTAAATAAATAAATAAATAAATATAAAATAAATATATCACTCCACAGTGCTTTACAGCCTTCTCTAAGAGGTTTACAGAATCAGCATATTGCCTCCAATAATCTGGGTCCTCATTTTACCCATCTCGGAAGGGTGGAAGGCTGAGTCAACCCTGAGCTGGTCAGGATCGAACGGCTGGCAGCGGGCGGTGAATTTAGCCTGCAGTACTGCATTCTAACCACCGCATCACCACAGCTCAGCGGTTAGAGTTGCACCCCCATCCCACCCGCCCCATCCCAGCTGCATTGCACGGAAGGCGTGTAATATGTAGTTGGGTCTCCCCCTGGAGGTTTCTGCCAGCACTTAGAAATGCACTGTACTCATTTTTAATTTATCAGGCCAGGTTGCCGAACCGCTGTCCCTCCGAGCGATCGTTTTGCAGGGAAGGCAATATAATAATTCATAGCCTTGACAAGAACAAAATGGCCACCAAGGAGCCACAATTTCAAACACAATTGTAACCAGGCAGCTGTGTTCCTATAAATCAGGTCCCCAAAGAGGTGCTGTTAGGTGGTTCATTGGATGAGGTACACAACCATCTCATTCTTCTTAAAGCAGAAGGTAGATTTAGTGTCACCAAACTTCACCGGGTTTTTGTTTCCATCCAGGAGAACCGACAGCTCTTTCAGGTAGAAAAAGCCCCCCCCACGGTATGTGACTTGGTCCCTCAAAGAATCTTTCCTGCTTCTTCCATCTGACAGAGGATAAAATGTTTAGAGCCGGGTGCATGTGACATTTAACCTCTTTCTCTTCATCTGATTTTCCCCCCCTGCCGCTTGGAAAATAATGCTGGGACTTCACTCGGATTTAATTGCCACACGAAGAAATGCAGAAGTGCACCCCAACTCTCAAAATTGGGAGGAGGAGGAGGAGGAGGAGGAGGAAAAAAAAGGAAGGAGGAGGAGAATAAGAGGAAGAGGAAGAAAGGAGGAGGAGGAGGAGGAGGAGGAAGGAAGAAGGAGGAGGAGAAGGGGGCAGGGGAAGGGAAGGAGGAGGAAGCAGAAGAGGAGGAGGAAGAAGAAGAAGAAGGAGGAGGAGGAGGAGGGAGGCGAGGAAGCAGAGGAAGAGGGGAGGAGGAGGAAAAGAAGAAGAAGAAGAAGAAGAAGAAGAAGAAGAAGGAGGAGGAGGAGGAGGAGGAGGAGGAAGAGGAGGAAGCAGAAGAGGAGGAGGAAAGAGATAAGGATGAGGAGGGGAGGGGGAGAAGCAGAGAAAAAGGGAAGGAGGAGGAGAATAAGAAGAAGGAGGAGGAGGAGGAGGAGGAGGAGGAGGAGAAGAAGAAGAAGAAGAAGAAGAAGAAGAAGAAGAAGAAGAAGAAGAAGAAGAAGAAGAAGAAGAAGAAGAAGAAGAAGAAGAAGAAGAAGAAGAAGAAGAAGAAGAAGACACCACCCCTGGGTGATGTCAAACAGTCACATGCCAGTTAAAATAATGTGCACAAGTCTGGAATGATTTTTTTTTATTTAAAGTACTGAGTTCTGTGACGGCTCCTGTAATTTGAAACCAAACACCTCCTATGTTTTTTCTGTGACAGAGCATCAACTCAACTGGTTTAGCTCAAGCCACTCAATAGCTGGAGAATTGTGAGGCCAGAAAGAAGTTAATAGTTAAAGAGGAATATCTGTCATGGACAGACACAGACAGATGTGCACAGAGAACGAAGGAGGGAGAGAGAGAGAGAGACAAGGAAAGACGGAGGGAAAGAGAGAAGGAAGGAGGGAGAGGGCAAGGGAGAGGGAGAGAGGGAGAGGGAGAGGGAGAAGAAACGGGAGAAGGGGAGAGAGAGGGAAGGAGGGAGAGGGCAGGGGAGGGGGAGAGAGGGAGAGGGAGAGGGAGAAGAAACGGGAGAAGGGGAGAGAGAGGGAAGGAGGGAGAGGGAGAGAGAGGGGGAAGGAAGGAGAGGGAGAGGGGGAGAGAGGGAGCAGAAAGGAAGGAGAGGAGAGGGAGGGAAGGAAGGAAAAGGAGAGAGAGGAGGAAGGAAGGAGGGAAAGAGAGGGAGAGGGAGAAGAAGAGGGAGAGAGGGAGAGAGGGAGAGGGAAGGAAGGAGGGAGAGAGAGGGAGAGGGAGAAGAAGAGGGAGAGAGGGAGAGAGGGAGAGGGAAGGAAGGAGGGAGAGAGAGGGAGAGGGAGAAGAAGAGGGAGAGAGGGAGAGAGGGAGAGGGAAGGAAGGAGGGAGAGAGAGGGAGAGGGAGAAGAAGAGGGAGAGGGGGAGAGAGAGGAAGGAAGGAGAGAAAGAGAGGGAGAGGGAGAAGAAGAGGGAGAGGGGAGAGGGGAGAGGGGAGAGGGAAGGAAGGAGGAAGAGGGAGAGGGAGAAGAAGAGGAGAGAGGGAGAGGGGAGAGGGAAGGAAGGAGGAAAGAGAGGGAGAGGGAGAAGAAGAGGAGAGAGGAGAGGGGAGAGGGAAGGAAGGAGGAAAGAGAGGAGAGGGGAAGGAAGAGGAGAGAGAGAGGAGAGGGAAGGAAGGAGGAGAGAGGAGAGGAGAAGAAGAGGAGAGAGGGAGAGAGGGAGAGGGAAGGAAGGAGGGAGAGAGAGGGAGAGGGAGAAGAAGAGGGAGAGGGGGAGAGAGAGGGGGAAGGAGGGAGAGGGAGACGGAAAGAGTACAAAGAGGATGTTATAAAGATTTATTTATTTTATTTATTTATTTATTTTGTCATAACAGTATATATAAGTAACATAACAGTACATATAAGCATAAGCATGAAAATAACTATATAAGCATATAAATAACTATATAATATATAAGCATATAAATAAGCATATAAATAAGCATATATAATATAATATATAATATAATATAACAACAGGGTTGGAAGGGACCTTGGAGGCTTTCTAGTCCAACCCCCTGCCCAGGCAGGAAACCCTACACCATCTCAGTCAGATGGTTATCCAACATTTTCTTTAAAACTTCCAGTGTTGGAGCATTCACAACTTCTGCAGGCAAGTTTTTCCACTTATTGATTGTTCTCACTGTCAGGAAATTTCTCCTTAGTTCTAAGTTGCTTCTTTCCTTGACCTTGATATAAATGAGCATAAGCATGTAATAACTATATTAATTGGATATAATGAAAAGAATCAATAGGACACGAACAGTAGGCATGTTTTGTGCTCTTATGCACGCTCCTTAAGATCTAAGATGTCTGGCTGCAAAAAAAAAAAAAAAAAGGCACGGAAGGTGATGGATTTGGGGTTCAAGGGAAAAGAAAGAAAAATGTGGGGTTCAGGTGGGTGCATTGAGATGGAACAATTTTGGCTGCAACGTTGAACGCATTCTGCTGCCTCCCCTTAGAAACCTCTTTCTCTCCGAGTAGCAGCTTTGCTCCAGGCTCCAGCCCTTCTCCTTAATTAAAGATTATACAGAAATGGTAGCTGTAATCATTTAACTCAAAAGGAGCAAAGAAATAAAGCTACTTGAGAGATTCTTTATAAGCCCTAATGCCACTTAAGAAAAAAAATTGTCTTGTTGATTCCCATTAGAATTACTTCTTATATCCCAATAAAACAGCAGCCTTTTGACACGGTAGTTAAAGAAAGTACGAACTCTAATGAAGATGGTGTCCAGTCTTTGGAACAGGTTGAATCAAGGGCAGAAAGACAGTCTACCCTGTTTCCACTACCATAGAGAAATGTTGTTTATATAAAGAGATTTTTAAAATTCCTTTATTTCAGAGGTGGTATTCAGCCAGTTCACACCGGTTTGCCCGAACCGGTAGCAGAAATCATGGGTGGACCTGGCCACCCATCTGTTGTGCCTCGCCCGCCCCCGTCTCCGCAGCCGGGCCCCTCTCATCTCCTGTTATCTCAGCCAGAGACTGATAGTGCAGACGAATGGCCTGCCATGCCTCCAGCCCCCAGTCCTGACACCATGCCCGGACAGACTGAGCAGATAACACCCCCCCACAGCGTGTGAACATGAGGAGCAGGAAGCCAGTCACGAGCTAGAATTGCCGGCAGCTGGAGGGTGGACAGTTCCACGCTTCCGGAGAATGGAGAGGCGACGTCAGCAAAAGGAAGGGAGGGGCAGGCCTGGATAAGTGCTGAGTCATGGAGCCACACCCCATGGCCTATATAAAGGATCTGCTTTCTGGCATTCTCTGAGTCAGGCAAAGTCTAATCTGGATTGCTGAAGTCACACCTTGGATTCCTGCCTGCCCTGAGAACTCTGACAGGACTTTGGCAAAACTGCAGAGGCTTCGTGGCCATGCTTGAGACAGACTTTCCAGACCCGCCCGTCAGAGGAGGAGTGGGACCCAATACCTGTTTCCACTACCATAGAGAAATATTGTTTATATAAAGAGATTTTTAAAATTCCTTTATTTCAGAGGTGGTATTCAGCCGGTTTACACCGGTTTGCCCGAACCGGTAGCAGAAATCATGGGTGGACCTGGCCACCCGTCCCTGCTTTATGCCATCCTATTTAGGAACATTTTTGAGGCCGGGTGAATGCGCGGAAGGCACGTGTGTGAGCAAAGCACATGCACGGAAGGCCGGGCGCACGTGTGGAAGGCAGGTGTGCGAGCGAACCGGGCATGTGCGTGCCCGAAGCGAGTGTGCGCGCACAGGGCGAACCAGTAGTAACTTAATGTGAAACCCACTGCTGCTTTATTTGATCTGTTTGTATCCTCCCTTTATCATGTTTACAAATAATTCAAAGAGGCAAATGGATCCAAAAGGCTTCCTCCTTCTAGTTCCCCCCCCCACAACAACCCTGTGAGGTGGATTGGGCTGAGAGACTCATTGGCCCAAAGTCACCAGCTGGCTTCTATGGCTAAGGCGGTGCTAGAACTCACCATCTCCTGGCAATTGGCCCAAACTCATCTAGCCAGCTTTATAGCTGAGGCAGAACTAGAACTCACTCTCTCCTGGTGATTGGCCCAAGATCACCCAGCTGGCTTTCATGGATAAGGCGGTGCTAGAATTCACTGTCTCCTGGTGATTGGGCCAAGGTCACCCAGCTGGTTTCTATGGCTAAGGCGGTTATTGGCTCATGATCATTCAGCTGGCTTTCATGCCTAAGGCAGGACTAGAACTCATTGTCTCCTAGTGATTGGCCCAAAGTCACCGAGCTGGCTTTTATGGCTAAGGCAGTGCTAGAACGCACTTTCTCCTGGTGATTGGCCCAAACTCATCCAGCCGGCTTTCATAGCTAAGGCAGGACTAGAACTCACAGTCTCCTGGTGATTGGCCCAAACTCATCCAGCCGGCTTTCATAGCTAAGGCAGGACTAGAACTCACAGTCTCCTGGTGATTGGCCCAAACTCATGCAGCCGGCTTTCATAGCTAAGGCAGGACTAGAACTCACTGTCTCCTGGTGATTGGCCCAAACTCATCCAGCCGGCTTTCATAGCTAAGGCAGGACTAGAACTCACTGTCTCCTGGTGATTGGCCCAAACTCATCCAGCCGGCTTTCATAGCTAAGACAGGACTAGAACTCACTGTCTCCTGGTGATTGGCCCAAACTCATCCAGCCGGCTTTCATAGCTAAGGCAGGACTAGAACTCACTGTCTCCTGGTGATTGGCCCAAACTCATCCAGCCGGCTTTCATAGCTAAGGCAGGACTAGAACTCACTGTCTCCTGGTGATTGGCCCAAGGTCACCAAGCTGTCTTCTATGGCTAAGGCAGTGCTAGAACTCACAGTCTCCTGACTTCTAGCCTGGGCAGAGCAGCTGTGGATCTTGACACCGTCCTGTCATATCAACAAGTGTCCTTTGATGAGGAATAAAATAAAAAGTTGGTGTGGACAGCTAAGGCAAATTGATACTCTTACGGAACAGAATAAAAGAGCTGGGAGGGACCTTGTAGGTCATCTAGTCCACCCCCACCCCCGCCCAAGCAGGAGACCCTACGCCATTTCTGACAAATGGCAGTCCAATCTCTTCTTGACAGCTTCCAGCGATGAACTGGAAGTTGGGTTTCACGTAATTTTACCACCGGTTCGCCGTGCACCAAAAAGTGCTTGTGTACCTTCCACACGTGTGTGCGGTCTTCCATGCATGCGCTTTGCTCTCGCACGCGGCTTCTACCCATGCTTAGAACACGTGGCTAAATAGGATGGTATAACCACTACCGGTTTGCCCGAACCGGCTGAATACCCACCACTGGTGATGAAGTTCCCACAACTTCTGAAGGCAACTTCTGTTCCATTGGTTGATTGTTCTCTCTGTCAGAAAATTTCTCCTTATTTCTAGGTCAGGGGTCAGCAACCCGCAGCTCTGGAGCCGCATGTGTGGCTCTTTCATCCCTCTGCTGCAGCTCCCTATGGCTGGTCGGCTCCATAATTTATAGGGCTTTCGGTTAGGACAGGTAGAGGAAAAAGGATGCCACGCTAGGAGGAGACTCTATGGTGTGGGAACCGGACTTCCGGTCAGCAGAGGAAAAAAGGATGTCGTGCTCGGAGCAGACTCTATGATGGGGGAACCGGACTTCCGGTCGGCTCCAGAATTGAACAGGGGGCTTTGACCTTTGTGGCTCTTGGAGTGTTTAAGGTTGCTGACCCCTGTTCTAGGTTGAATCTTGTTCAGTTTGTTCCTTGTTTAGTTTCCATCCATTATTGGCTGGCTGGATGTATTTAGTATTGAGGCTATCAGTGATAACTATGCCCTCCCAAAGATTCAGTTGACCATCTCTATATGAAAACTCACCACTGCCAACTCATTGTGGGACAAAAGCTACACTAATATTGAAGAAATATTGGAACAGAGTAATTAAACAAAAGATGCCAAAGGACGGATAACATGAATTGTGAATGACATAACATTGATATATATAAATATATCATATTGCAAGATCTAAAATGGACAGCTAATATCAAAAACATCGTCAAAAAAGGACAACAAAGAATGTTCTTTCTGCGTCAACTCAGGAAGCTCAAACTGCCCAAGGAGCTGCTGATCCGGTTCTACAGAGGAATTATTGAGCCTGTCATTTGCACCTCTATAACTGTCTGGTTCGGTTCTGCAACCCAACAAGAAAAACACAGACTTCAGAGGATAATTAGAACTGCAGAAAAAATAATTGCTACCAACCTGCCTTCCATTGAGGACCTGTATACTGCACGAATCAAGAAGAGGGCCGTGAAAATATTTACAGATCCCTCGCATCCAGGACATAAACTGTTTCAACTCCTACCCTCAAAATGACGCTATAGAGCACTGCACATCAGAACAACTAGACACAAGAACAGTTTTTCCCCAAAGGCCATCACTCTGCTAAACAAATAATTCCATTAACACTGTCAAACTATTTACTGAATCTGCACTACTATTAATCTTCTCATAGTTCCCATCACCAATCTCTTTCCACTTATGACTGTATGACTATAACTTGTTGCTGGCAATCCTTATGATTTATATTGATATATTGATCATCATTTGTGTTGTAAATGTTGTACCTTGATGAACGTATCTTTTCTTTTATGTACACTGAGAGCATATGCACCAAGACAAATTCCTTGTGTGTCCAATCACATTTGGCCAATAAAAATTCTATTCTATTCTATTCTATTCTATTCTATTCTATTCTATTCTATTCTATTCTATTCTATATATATATTAATTGTTTTAAATAATTAAATTGAATTGTTGAATGGTCCTGCGGCAAGTTCTCATACAGATTAACAGAATTGGAAGGGAGCTTGTAGGTCATCTAATCCAACCCTGCCCCCCCCCCGCCCAAGCAGACCTTATACTGTTTTTGACAGATGGCAATCCAGTCTCTTCTTGAAAGCTTCCATTCCCCTCTGTAGGATAAGGACTCCAATTTCCCTGATCCTAAAACTCAGCCTTGTTTCTTTGTGGGTTTATTTAATTTATTTGTCATCTGTCTCGCCTTGGGGCGACTCCAGGGAGCTTACTACAATAAAAGGGAAGAAATGAAAAAAAAAAAAGCGAACAGAAGTAAGATCATAGAACAATAAAATAAATAGTGAGAAATTATAAATGAGAACTAGGCTGCGTAAACAGAGGGATAGAACCCAATGAAGTGTTAATACCACTTTATAAGGCCTTGGTAAGGCCACACTTGGGATCCTGCATCCAGTTTTGGTCGCCACGATGTAAAAAAGATATTGAGATTCTAGAAAGAGTGCAGAGAAGAGCAACAAAGATGATTAGGGGACTGGAGGCTAAAACATATGAAGAACGGTTGCAGGAACTGGGTATGTCTAGTTTAATGAAGAGAAGGACTACAGGAGACATGATAGCAGTCTTCCAATATCTCAGGGGCTGCTACAAAGAAGAGGGAGTCAAACTATTCTCCAAAGCACCTGAAGGCAGGACAAGAAGCAATGGGTGGAAACTAATCACGGAGAGAAGCAACTTAGAACTACGGAGAAATTTCCTGACAGTTAGAAGAATCAATCATTGGAACAACTTGCCTCCAGAAGTTGTGAATGCTCCAACAATGGAAGTTTTTAAGAAGATGTTGGATAACCATTTGTCTGAAGTGGTATAGAGTTTCCTGCCTAAACAGGAATTCCTGCCTGAGCAGAGAGTTGGACTAGAACAACACCACACCAGAACAACTAGACACAAGAACAGTTTTTCCCCGAAGGCCATCACTCTGCTAAACAAATAATTCCCTCAACACTGTCAGACTATTTACTGAATCTGCACTACTATTAATCGTTTCATAGTTCCCATCGCCAATCTCTTTCCACTTATGACTGTATGACTGTAACTTGTTGCTGGCAATCCTTATGATTTCTATTGATATATTGATCATCAATTGTGTTGTAAATGTTGTACCTTGATGAACGTATCTTTTCTTTTATGTACACTGAGAGCATATGCACCAAGACAAATTCCTTGTGTGTCCAATCACACTTGGCCAATAAAAAATTCTAGAAGACCTTCAAGGTCCCTTCCAACTACTCTACTCTACTCTACTCTACTCTACTCTACTCTACTCTACTCTACTCTACTCTACTCTTTATTATTTATTATTATTTATTTATTTGTCAAACACAACAGTATATATAAATATAAGCATGAAATAATCATATGAATTGGATACAACCAAAGGGAACATTGGGACAGGAATGGTAGGCCCGCTGGTGTTCTTCTGCACGCCCCTTACAGACCTCTTAGGAATGGGGTGAGGTCAATAGTAGATAGTCTTTGGTTAAAGCTTTGGGGATTTTGGGAAGAGAAAACGAGTCAGGTAGTGCATTCCAGGCATTAACAACTCTGTTACTGAAGTCATATTTTCTACAATCAAGATTCTATTCTATTCTATTCTATTCTATTCTATTCTATTCTATTCTATTCTATTCTATTCTATTCTATTCTATTCTATTCTATTCTATTCTGGAAGGATTGTTTTTTAATTGCTTCCTTCTAGTCTCTTCTGATCTTTATCAAAAAATTTTTTTGGGGGGGGGGAACTGTTCCAGCCAACTGCATTGCTTTATCACTTTTCATTTCGTGTAGACAATATTTCTGGACTTTTGCCTAGTTCGGTTAAAATATTAATTTGTTTTCTGTAGCCAACTGACAAAGAGCTTCAATGGAAAGCTAGTGAAAAGAGCATGTTTCTTTTCCAGCCTGGAAATTTTCGGTCAAGACCCATGAAATGGCGACACTCTGATTTCCTGCCACATCCTATAAGTAGATCAGTCTGGCTTTCTGAAAATTTCCCCCTGGACATGGCGCCAATTGGTCAAATAATCGGAGGAAATCAGAGGATGCTGTTTGGAAGGAGGACCTTAACCAAGATGAACACGATCGGATGCTGTTAAGAATAAGACAATGACGAGAGAAGGTAGCTCTCTTCCCCCATTTAGTCAATATTCAATTTGTTTTGGCATTCAGCAAGACCCTTGGAGTGAGGGAGGAGAGAAACACTTCTTCTCCTTCTCCTTCTCCTTCTCCTTCTCCTTCTCCTTCTCCTTCTCCTTCTCCTTCTCCTTCTCCTTCTCCTTCTCCTTCTCCTTCTCCTTCTCCTTCTCCTTCTCCTGCCTCTGCCTCTGCCTCTGCCTCTTCTTCTTTTCCTCCTCTTCCTCTTCTTCATCCTCCTCCTCCTCCTCCTCGCCCTCTTCTTCTTCTTCTTCTTCTTCTTCTTCTTCTTCTTCTTCTTCTTCTTCTTCTTCTTCTTCTTCTTCTTCTTCTTCTTCTTCTTCTTCTTCTTCTTCTGCCTCTGCCTCTGCCTCTGCCTCTGCCTCTTCTTCTCCTTCTTCTCCTCTCCTTCTCCTTCTCCTTCTCCTTCTCCTTCTCCTTCTCCTGCCTCTGCCTCTGCCTCTGCCTCTTCTTCTTTTCCTCCTCTTCCTCTTCTTCATCCTCCTCCTCCTCCTCCTCGCCCTCTTCTTCTTCTTCTTCTTCTTCTTCTTCTTCTTCTTCTTCTTCTTCTTCTTCTTCTTCTTCTTCTTCTTCTTCTTCTTCTTCTTCTTCTTCTTCTTCTTCTTCTGCCTCTGCCTCTGCCTCTGCCTCTGCCTCGTCTTCTTTTCCTCCTTCTCCTCCTCCTCCTCCTCCTCCTCCTCCTCCTCTCCTTCTCCTTCTCCTTCTCCTTCCCCTTCCCCTTCCCCTTCCCCTTCCCCTTCTCCTTCTTCTGCCTCTTTTCTTTCCTCCTTCCTCCTTTTCCTCTTCCTCCTCTTCGTCCTCTTCCTCCTCCTCCTCCTCCTCCTCCTCCTCCTCCTCCTCCTCCTCCTCCTCCTCCTCCTCCTCCTCCTTCCCTTCCCTTCCCTTCTCCTTCTTCTGCCTCTTCCTCTTCTTCTCCTTCTTTCCTCTTCCTCTTCTCCTTCTCCTTCCCTTCCTCTTCCCTTCTTATGCCTCTGCCTTTTCTTTTCCTCCTTCCTCCTTTTCCTCTTCCTCCTCCTTCCTCCTCCTCCTCCTCCTCCTCCTCCTCCTCCTCCTCCTCCTCCTCCTCCTCCTCCTCCTCCTCCTCCTTCCCTTCCCTTCCCTTCTCCTTCTTCTGCCTCTTCCTCTTCTTCTTTTCCTTCTTTCCTCTTCCTCTTCTCCTTCTCCTTCCCCTTCCTCTTCCCCTTCTTATGCCTCTGCCTTTTCTTTTTTTCCTCCTCTTCCTCCTCCTGCCTCTTCCTCCTCCTTCCTCCTCCTCTCTTCCTCCTCCTCCTCCTCCTCCTCCTCCTCCTCTTCTTCTCCTTCTCCTTCTCCTTCTCCTTCTCCTTCTCTTTCTCCTTCTCCTTCTCCTTCTCCTTCCCCTTCTCCTTCCCCTTCCCCTTCTCCTCCTCCTTCTGCCTCTGCCTCTTCTTCTTTTCCTCCTCTTCCTCCTCTTCCTCCTCCTGCCTCCTCCTCCTGCTCCTTTTTCAAAAAAACCTAATCAAGGCTAAGAGCATCCAAGCTAGAACTGGCTGCTGTTAATATATACCTAGCATATGTGAATTTGCTGGGTCTTGATTAACTGAGCTGGATGAATAGTGTCTATGAAGCTTTCTATTTTCTCCCAGTCAGTCAATAAAAAAAAGTATGATTGCTAAGAATAATCAGTATAATACACTATGTGATGTGTATTTCCCTTCATTGTTTAAGCACTCTTGTTATTTTATTTTTATTTTGTGGGGGGGAAGGAAATTTTTTTTTTATGCCTTCTTCTTAATCCTCAATGGTGATGGTTTGTTATCTACTGTAACTATTCTCCCTTGGAACATTACTTTTCCATTACACAATATATTACAGATTTGGCCTTTCTAACTTTACTCTTCAGTGAACCACAACAGCTTTTGAAAAAGCCTAAAGGTGAAGAGAAGGCATTTTTGTATCCCGATTTCTTAAAGTGCTCTCTTTTTCTTAGTCAATTGCCATGTTGGCTAAGGAAATCCTGTCACTGGATGGCAGTAGAACTATAATAGAAATTTATTGAGGCACAGATCCCGCACAGATGAATCAAGAGGAAAAGGGTTGCATTTATCTTCACTTGGATAAGTTCGAAGAGGTCCAGAAAAAACCAGATTTCCAGAAGGGATCAATGCTGATTTTTTTTTTTTTACCTAGATGCTACAGGACAACAAACTCTAAAGATATCTTGTAGGTTTTTCTTACATGTGGTTGCACACTTAGCAATATCTTTTTGCTGTCCATTTTAAAACTTACTTTGCCGGGAAAATAACAATTTGGGGCAGGGGTGAAATTCACTGACCTTCACTACCAGTTCGCAAATGTGAGCATGCATGTGCAGTTGCCAAGCGCCTTCTGCGCATGCACAGAGGATCAAAAACGGGATGTGATGACGTCCGGGCGGGTGAGTGGAGCCTCCTATCACAGGCACTACCAGTTTTCCCGAGCCGGATAGAACCGGCTGAATTTCACCCCTGATTTGGGGGAGCGGGACGGATGTACTCTTAGAATATCAAACTCTTGTTATTTTAAGGCAGTGGTTCTCAACCTTTATAGTGCTACAACCCCTTTAATACAATTCCCCACGATGTGGCGACCCCTTTAATACAATTCCCCACGATATGGCGACCCCAACCGTTTTGAATTTATCGCGCCGGAAGCCGTATTGGCTAGCGATCTGAACTGCTTGCGATTGCCTTGAGGACGGAGGCATTAAAGCAGAGATTCCTCCCCTATTAAGTTTATCGCGCCTGAAGCCAGATTAGGCTAGCGATTGGGAGTGATTGCAGCTGGCTTGAGAGGGAGACATCAGAGCAAAGATTTCTCTCTTTTTTAATTCATCGTGCCTGAAGCCGAATTGGGCTAGCGATTTGAAGAGCCTGCAGCTGGCTTGTGGAGTCAACCATTGGAGCGCGATTCTTCGACTCACAAGTATACTTCCCATATTTCCGATGGTCTTAGGCGACCCCTGGCAAATCATCATTTGACCCCCAATGGGGTCACGACCCACAGGTTGAGAACCGCTATTTTAAGGGGTCCTTGGTGTTCTCTGAGCTTGCTTGTTTTCCTGCAGATGTTTCATTACCCTAAATAGGTAACATGAGTGCTTGTCTTTGTTAGTTGCGAAGTTCAGTCGACCCATTGCGACCCCATGGACCCCGTTCCTCCAGGCCTTCCTGTCCTCTACCATCCTCTGGAGTCCATTTAAGCTCACGCCGACTGCTTCAGTGACTCCATCCAGTCACCTCGTTCTCTGCCGTCCCCTTCTTCTTTTGCCCTCAATCTTTCCCAGCATTAGGCTCTTCTCCAGGGAGTCCTTTCTTCTCATTAGGTAGCCAAAGTATTTATTTTATTTTATTTTTTTATTTTTATTATTTTTTTAGAATAGAATAGAATTTTTTATTGGCCAAGTGTGATTGGACACACAAGGAATTTGTCTTGGTGCATATACTCTCAGTGGTTTTTTTTTTATTATTTATTTTGTCACAACAGTATATATAAGCATAAGCATGAAAGTAACTATATAATATATAAGCATATATATAAGCATAAGCATGAAACATACAACATATAAGTGCATATATAATGAAAGGAAACAATAGGACAGGAACGGTAGGCACTTTTGTGCTCTTATGCACGCCCCTTATAGTCCTCTTAGGGATGGGGTGAGGTCAATGGTAAACAGTTTTTGGTTAAAGATTTTGGGAGTTTGAGAAGAGACCACAGAGTCAGGTAGTGTGTTCCAAGTGTTAATAACTCTGTTGCAGAAGTCATATTTTCTGCAATCAAGATTGAAGTGGTTAACATTAAGTTTGAATCTATTGTTTGCTCTTGTATTATTGCGATTGAAGCTGAAGTAGTCTTTAACAGGAAGGACATTGCAATAGATGATTCTGTGTGTTAAACACAGGTCTTGTCGGAGTCGGCGGAGTTCTAAATTTTCTAATCCCAGGATTTCAAGTCTGGTGGGATAAGGTATTTTGTTGTTTTCAGAGGAGCAGAGAACTCTTCTTGTAAAATATTTCTGGACTCATTCAATTGTATTAATGTCAGAGATGTGATGTGGGTTCCAGACAGGTGAGCTGTATTCAAGAATAGGTCTAGCAAATGCTTTGTATGTTCTGGTTAGTAGTGACTCCCTGCTAGTCCAGCTCCCTGCTCAAGCAGAAGAGCCTATATCATTTCAGACAAGTGGCTGTCCAGTCTCTTCTTAAAAACCTCCACTGATGGAGCACCCACAACTTCTAAAGGCCAGCTGTTCCACTGGTTCATTGTCCTCACTGTTGGGAAGTTTCTCCTTAATTCCAGGTTGCTTCTCCCCTTGAATAGTTTCCATCCATTGTTTCTTTTTCTGCCCTCTAGTGCTTTGGAAAATAAATTGACCCCCCCTCTTCTTTATGGCAGCCCCTCAAATACTGGAAGACCACTATCATGTCATCCCTAGTCTTTCTTTTCTGTAGACCAGGGGTCTCCAACCTTGTCAACATTTGCTAGACCAATTCTCAATTACAGCTCGCCTGTCTGGAACCCACACTTCATTTCGGACATTAATACAATTGAGCATGTCCAGAAATATTTTACAAGAAGAGTTCTCCACTCCTCTGTTTACAACAAAATACCTTATGCCACCAGACTTGAAATCCTGGGTTTAGGAAATTTAGAACTCCGCCGCCTTCGACATGATCTGAGTTTAACTCATAGAATCATCTATTATAATGTCCTTCCTGTCGAAGACTACTTCAGCTTCAATTGCAATAATACACGAGCACACAATAAATTTACACTTAATGTGAACCGCTCCAATCTTTTTTTTTTTTTTTGCAAAAATTTTTTATTTTTCTCTAATAATTCCCACAATTTGACCAGTGTACAATACAATCACTTATCCAACAATCAGTCCTATACTCAAATTATACTCAGTCAGGGCTGCTCGACTGCCACTCCCCCCTTTAATCCTTTCTTCCCTTCTCATCCTTCTTAAACTTCCCCCACCACCTTCTCCTCGCTTTCCTACTTCCTCCTCTTCCCACTTCTCACTACCATCCTTTCTAACCTCTATCTTCTCCTTCTTCTCCTCCTCCTATCCTTTCTTCTCCCTCCTTCTTTCCTCCCTACCCACCTACCTACCTACTTTCTTCCTTCTTTACTCCTCTTTCCTTACCCTTTCCTTCGGGAGTGTTTGCCGAGCAGTCCCGACATTACACCATTCCAACTTGTTTAATTCTACCATTATTCCTGTACAATGGCAACCAATCAATTTATAGTCTTCCCTTCCCGCCTCCTTCCCCGAGACTTCCCAGAACAGAATACAGGGTATTGTAACTAACAAACATAATCTAAAATATAACATAAAACATATTCCATTTCACACCATCACACTATCAATTCCTTCTTTCTTAAACTAATACATAATAATTCCTAACTTCACTCAAAAACTAATTGATATTTTAATCTGATACTTATTTTGAATATAATCAATCCACTTCCTCCATTCCAATATATATTTTTCTTGTGTACAGTCTTTCAAGTAGGCAGAAATTTTGCCATTTCTGCTAAATTTGATACTTTACTAATCCATTCTCCAATTGTAGGTAAGTCTTCTTTCTTCCAATATTGTGCAATCAATAATCTTGCAGCAGGTATTAAATTCAGAATCAGTTTTGTCTCTTTAACAGGGCAATCTGAGAATATTCCTAATAAAAGAACTGTGGAACAAACTTGATCTTCTTTTTCAAAATGTTCTGCATAATCCACCATATTTTAATCCAAAAGGCTTTAACTTTTTTGCAAGTCCACCATATATGATAATAGGTAGCATCCTCACAATCACATCTCCAACATTTTGCTTTCACATTTGGATACATACATGACAGTTTTTTAGGATCTAAATGCCATCTATAAAACATTTTATAAAAATTTTCTCTTAAATTTTGTGCTTGCGTGAATTTAACATTCCTCACCCAAATTTTTCCCATGTTTCTAACATTATAGGTTGTTGAAAATTTTGTGCCCATTTTACCATACAATCTTTAACCAACTCCATTTCTGAATCAATTTCAACCAATACATTATATAATCTCTTTATATGCTGTTGACCTTGATCTTTTATTTGTTTTACCAGATTATCATCACTTTGCCTTATACCAATTTTCTGATCTATTTTCCATCTAGATTGCAATTGTCCATACTGGAACCATGTATAATTTCTTCCTTCATCCTCAATTTCTCCCTAGATTTCAACTGTAATTCCCCTTTTTCCATAGTCAAAAGCTCTTTGTAAGTGATAACTTCCATTTTTTGTAATATATTTATATTCTCTATCATATGTCTGGGGATGGTCCATATTGGTATCTTTCCATCTAACTTATATTGATATTTTTTCCAAATCCTCAACAACGCACTTCTGACCATATTATTCTTAAATGTCTTATCAATTTTCTTGTCATATATTACATATGCCATCCATATAACAAACCATAACCTTCTATATTCAAAATCCTTTCCTCTGTTAAATTAATCCAATCAGAAATTAAAGTTAAAACAACTGCATCATAGTACAATTTCAAATTAGGCATTTTAAACCCCTCTTTCCCTAACGTCTTGCATTATTTTTAACTTTATCCTCGGTTTTTACCCTTCCATACAAATTTATTAATCCTTTTGCCATTCTTGTAAATTTGCATCTTTCTTCAAAATTGGAATCATTTGAAACAAAAATAAAAATCTAGGCAAAACATTCATTTTATAGCTGCCACTCTTCCCAACAATGATAATTGTAACTTCTTCCATTTCTCCATTTCTTTAATTACTTTTCCCCACAATACCTCATAATTGTTTTATATAGTTTTACATTCGATGCTGTAATGTATACTCCTAAGTATTTAACCTTTTAACTACTTCATATCCAGTTATTCTTTCTAATTCTTCCTCTGATGTGTATTCATATTTTTAATTATCATTTTGTCTTCTGTTGATTCACTTTAAACCCAGATACCTTACTATACTGATCAATTGTCTCCATCAAATATACAGCTGAATGTATTGGTTGAGATAAAGAAACAACCAAATCATCTGCAAACGCTCTTAATTTATAATCTTGATTTTTAATTCTAATTCCTTTTATTCGATCTAAACCACGTATCTTACTCAATAATATTTCCAAAGTTAGAATGAATAATAATGGTGACAAGGGACATCCTTGTCTAGTCCCTTTCTCAATCTTGAAAGATTCTGTTAATCCACCATTTACTATTATTTGAGCTGTTTGCTTTTGATATATAGCCTTAATTGCTTGAATAAAATAATCCCCAAATTGCATTTTTTCTATTACTTTAAACAAAAACTGCCAATCCAATCTATCAAAAGCTTTTTCGGCATCCAATCTTGATTGCAGAAAATATGACTTCAGAAACAAAGCTGTTAATGCCTGGAATGCACTACCAGACTCTGTGGTCTCTTCCCAAAATCCACAAAACTTCAGCCAAAAACTATCTACTGTTGACCTCACCCCATTCCTAAGAGGTCTGTAAGGGGAGTGCATAAGAGCACCAGCGTGCCTACCATCCCTGTCCTAATGTTCCCTTTGGTTGTATTCAATTTGTATGGTTATTTCAAGCTTATACTTATATATATTGTTGCGTCTGACAAATAAATAAATAAATAAAAATAAAACAACTTTAAGACTTGTGGACTTCAACTCCCAGAATTCCAGAATTGGAAGTCCAGAAGTCTTAAAGTTGTCAAGGTTGGAGACCCCTGCTCTAGACTAACCAAACCCAAATCCTGTAACCCTTCTTCATATGTTTTAGTCTCCAGGCCTTTAATCATCCTGGTTGCTCTTCTCCGCACTTTCTAAATCATTTATGATTCTAAATCGTTATGTGACTGCGATTTCGATACAACCTATCTCCCAGTTCCAGCGGTTTGGGAAATAACAACCCGGCTTCTTAGTATGCCAGAGGTGTATAGTGGACTGTTCCGATAGCCAGATGCAAGAAAACAATTAATACTAAAGGAAGGCGGGTTAATTAAAACTTGTCCACTTCGGAGAATCGATTTTCAGTCTTGCGACATGCAACAGCCTTCGGATCTAGCTACCTAATTGTCCGTCTTAGCAGTGTTGGAAGAAATGTCCATCTGAGTTCGGTTCCAAGTGGGGAGAAAGAGACTGGAAACATGGAAGCTGTTTGGAAACATGGTTTAATGGTGGACCGGACCACATGGGTTTGTGGTCCTGGGCAGAAAGAAGCACATGGGTAAGAGAGATTTATACCCTCTCTTGGGCTTTGAACTTGCTTCCTGTTCCTGTGAAAGAAATGTATTCTGATTGGTTGTCAGACTCCCGTGGGGTCGTGCAGGGGTAACTTTGTAGGTTGTCTTGAGTCCCAGGCTCGGTTGAATCTCGCTGGGTGATGTAATGAAGGGGCTTTGGGCAATTCCTATTAGGGCAGAGGGCTAATTCTACCTTTGTTGCATCTTGTGTGTGAGTACTTGCTTATGAATAGACGTAGCTATCTCTTTATCTATTAAGTGCGGACATCTGATGTGGAAGGCGAGGAAGGTGGGGGCTATTAAGAGTGAGTCTTATATTTTATAATATTTTTAAAAAGGCAGAATATTATATTTCCCTAAAGGGAGAAATGGAGAAACATACTCTTGGAGGTAGAAAGCAGCCCCCACCTTTCTTAATAGCTCTCAGCAGATGCCAGCACTTAAGAGATAAAAAGCTTATTGAAAGAAGCCAAGTATCTAGGTAGCTCTATTCATAGGTAAAGCAAATACTGCAGACAGAAATCCAGTCAAGACAGGATATTTTGAAATTCCCTGCAGCAAGATCTGAACAAAGATAGGAGTAGCCCTCAGCCACAATAAGAATTTCCCAGTAGCCCTTCATTGCATCATCCTCAGAAACTTCAACCAAACTTAGCTCAGACAAACACCTAGGATTTGTACTTTGCCTATAGAGCCAGCTATGACCCCTACATGACCCCACCTGGCCCCATGGCATGGGAGTCTGACAACAGCCAATAGAATATATGTTCTTGCACAGGAACAGGAAGCTCAAGTGCGAAGCCCAAGAGAAGGTATAAAACCTCCCCCACTTTCAACTCCATTTTGTCAGCTGCCCAGAACCATGGGCTTGGTGGTTCTGCTTCATCATTAAACCACTTTTCCAATGGTTTAATGCCCGTTTTCTCTGGCAGAGGGCTCAGGCCACCACAGGTGCCCCAAACAGGAGTGACGTCGAACTGGCCAGGCCCCCCTCCCACCCCGAGGTCAAACACAACCTTGATGTGGCCCTCAATGAAATGGAGTTTGACACTCCCTGGTCTAGGGTATCAAAGAGATAGCTGTCTTCCAGTACTTGAAGGGCTGTTCATAAAGAAGATGGAGTCAACCTATTCTCCGAAGTCCCTGAGGGAGGACAAGAAGCAACAGATGGAAGATTCTTAAAGAGAGATTTAACCTGGAACTGAAGCAACATTTCTTGAAAGTGAAAATGATTCATTCACTTGTGTTCTGGAGTGATAAGTGCTCCATCACTGGAGGTTTTCAAGATTGGACAACTATTCACCCAGGATGGTATAAAATCCCCTGCCTTGAGCTGGAGGTTAGACTAGAACAGGGGTCTCCAACCTTGGTCCCTTTAAGACTTGTGGATTTCCACTCCCAGAGTGGAAGGGAGTGGAAGTCCACAAGTCTTAAAGGGACCAAGGTTGAAGACCCCTGGACTAGAAGACCTCCAAGGCAGGGGTGGGATTCAGCCGGTTTGGACCGGTTCGGGCGAACTGGAGGCTACTTTTACATTTGGTTCGCTGAACCGGTAGTTGCAAGGACTGGCTGGCCATGACTCACCCTGCCCTGCCCCTCCCAGGAGTCTCCACATGGCCCGTTTTGGATGCCAGGTAAGTGCAGCGCTTGCGCGGAGGCTCTGGGAGGGTGAAAAATGGGCCTCCCAGAAGTTCTGGAAGTCCAGAAACGGGCCCATTTTTGTCTTTCAGAGGGCCTCCAGAGCCCAGGGGAGACCGTTTTCACCCTCCCAAGGCTCAAGGAAAGCCTACAGAGTCTGCGAAGGCAAACCCACCCATCCCGCAATGCAGAAGGCTGAGTAGGCCACACCCACCATGGCCACACCCACTGAACAACCAGGCAGAGAACTGGTTGCTAAAATTTTTGAATCCCACCTCTGCTCCAAGGTCTCTTCCAGACCTATGGTTTTAAGAGACTGTGCCATTTTGGACTATGTGTGTGAGAGAATGCTAGATCCGAATCATGCCTACGAGATGATATCCGGAGCAGTGGCTTTTGACAGTCGCAATGTTGTGCTTTTTCCACAGTTTTTTTTCCCTTTCTTTGCAACTTCCTGGATTGTCTTCTTCGCCGGGGGATACAGGCAGATAGAGAAGGCTGTTTGGAGTTCCAAACAGTTTAGCCGCTTGTCTGCTTCTCTCTGGGGTCAAGTGAACAGAGTTAATTACAAAGCGCGAAAGATCAAAATATGATATCGCCATGGATCTTCCTTAATTACATGTTTACCCTGCTGCTTCTATGCTTGTGTCGTCCCAGGACCTCCTGAGAATTGGGGATATTGAACCAGAAGGTTGGTTTATCAACTTTCCCTATTAAGGCTTTGTGTGGTTATCTCTTTTATAGGCTCTGCAGAAACTATACCAGTAAGGTGAAGGTAAAGGTTTTCCTTGCACATATGTGTTAGTCGTTCCCGACTCTAGGGGGCAGTGCTCATCTCCGTTTCAAAGCTGAGGAGCCAGCGCTGTCTGAAGACGTCTCTGTGGTCATGTGGCGGCATGACTCAACGCCAAATGTGCATGGAACGCTGTTCCCTTCCCACCAAAGGTGGTCCCTAATTTTCTACTGGCATTTTTTACGTGCTTTCAAACTGCTAGGTTGGCAGAAGGTGAGATAAGTAATGTGAGCTCACCCTGTTACGCAGCACTAGGGATTCGAACCGCTGAACTGCCGACCTTTCGATCAACATTCTCAGCGTCTTACCCACCGAGTCACTGTGCCCCTCAAGTAAGTAAGTCCCTCAAGTAAGATAGGTCGTACTGTTTTTGACAGTGGTGGGTTTCAAATTTTTTACTACCGGTTCTGTGGGTGTGGCTTGGTGGGTGTGGCATTGCTTGTGGGCGTGGCAGGGGAAGGATACTGTAAAGTCTCCATTCCCACCCCAATCCAGGGGAAGATTACTGCAAAATCCCCATTTCTTCCCAGTCAGCTGGGACTCAGGAGGCAGAGAATAGATGGGGGTGGGGCCAGTCAGAATTTTTACTACCGGTTCTCCAAACTACTCAAAATTTCTGCTACCGGTTTTCCAGAACTAGTCAAAACCTGCTGAAACCCTCCTCTGGTTTTTGACTTACAACAGTTTGTTTAGCGACTTTCAAGGTTACAATGGCACTGAAAAAAGTGACTTATGACCGCTTTTCACACTTATGACCATTGTGGTATCCCCATGGTCACTTGATCAAAATTCAGACGTTTGACCACTGACCCATATTTATGACTGTTGCAGTTTCTGGGTGTGTATGTGTTTGTGTGTGTCATGTGATCCTCTTTTGCGAACTTCTGACAAGCATCGTAAATGGGCGAAGCCAGATTTGCTTAACAACCGTGTTCCTAACTTAACAGCAATGCAAAAAACAGTCATAAATCATTTTTTTTTAGTGCCATTGTAACTTTGAATGGTCATTAAATGAACTGTTGTGGCTGTGAGTTCGATCCTCGGTAGAGGTGGATATTTCTCTCTCTGCTATATCTGCTGAACAAAACTCCGCATCGGCAACAGGAAGGGCATCTGGCCAGTAAACACTCAGCTCCAAATGAACGGTTGTGTTGTGACCCAGGTTCCTGGACCCAGACTCCTGGACTCGGATGATTCAGAAAGTGAGGGAGAAGACCTGGCAAGCCCTGCTTCTCTTGAGCCCTCTCCCTCCCTGGCACCCACTCAAAGGGAGGAGGAGGGGCCGGCAAGGCCTGATTCTCTGGAGCCTTCTTCTGATTTGGCAACGCCCCAAGAACAGTTTTGGAGTGATGCAAGGCTGCGGAGGCGTGACCGACGCGCGCAGTAGAAACAGCGTTGGGAGGAAGCCAAGTCATGATTGTCATGCAGTGACATCTGCAGAGACTATAAATAGGAGGCGGGACTTCCTGGTTTTTTGTCTTGGACAAAGTAATGAATTGGCGCGAGCTAACTGTCTCCATGGAGGGAAGAATCTATTCGTGAGTAATTCTGGCCTTATCTATAATTTCCTCGTTATCTCCAGAAACTTGGCAGGCCCGTGGGTAGACGTGGCCAGGACATGTATCTATGTAAATAAAAGGAAAAAAGAAGGCCTCTGACGGACTCTTTGCTGGGAGTATTAGGGGGAGGGAAACAGAACAGGTTGTAAATAGAGAACTATCTGTAGACTGGACAACCATTTGACCAGGATGGCGTAAGCTCTCCTGCATTGAGGAAGGGGTAGGACTAGAAGACCTCTTAGGTCCCTTCCAGACTTGTTTTTTTTATGTTCTACATTCAAAGAGACATTTAAAAAAAATGTATTTGTGGTGTGAAGATGCTGGAAGAAGGCAATCCTGTAGCTTTCCAGGTGCTCACTGAATCTATGACTCCTGCTTTGTCCACGTTACTCATCGCAGCTTGCTTGCTTTCTCCACATTCCTTTATTTTTGAAGGATGCGATCTTTTGAACAACTAAAGAAAGAAAGCTGAATTGTGAAAGAACACACACACACACACACACAGGCGAATGATTTGCCCCCCTGCTGTTTTTCCAAAAAAAATTGGTCAATTTGATGGGATGCGTATGGAGACAAACGCAGACAAACCAAGGTATTTGCAGCTGTTTGTCAGAAGGAATTCACAGGAATAAATGCCGGCAGAGAAACTGCTGGAGGCCATCATCACCTCCAAGTAGGACAACAGCACAATTGTAACACACACACACACACACACACACAGAGACATACAAAGACACAGACACACAGACAGACACCGGAGCAGGGGTGAAATCCAGCAGGTTCTGACAGGTTCTGGAGAACCGGTAACGGAAATTTTGAGTAGTTTGGAGAATCATCAAATACCATCCCTGGCTGTCCCCAGATTGGGGAGGGAATGGGGATTTTTTGCAATATCCTTCCCCCAGGAGTGGGGAGGGAATGGGGATTTTGCAGTATCCTTCCCCCAGGAGTGGGGAGGGAATGGGGATTTTGCAGTATCCCTCCCCTAGGAGTGGGGAGGGAATGGGGATTTTGCAGTATACTTTCCCCAGGAGTGGGGAGGGAATGGGGATTTTGTAGTATACTTCCCCCAGGAGTGGGGAGGGAATGGGGATTTTGCAGTATACTTTCCCCAGGAGTGGGGAGGGAATGGGGATTTTGCAGTATCCTTCCCCCGGGAATGGGGATTTTGCAGTATCTTTCCCCCAGGAGTGGGGAGGGAATGGGGATTTTGCAGTATCCTTTCCCCAGGAGTGGGGAGGGAATGGGGATTTTGCAGTATCCTTCCCCCAGGAGTGGGGAGGGAATGGGGATTTTGCAGTATCCTTTCCCCAGGAGTGGGAGGAATGATTTTGCAGTATCCTCCCTAGGAGTGGGAGGAATGGGATTTTGTAGTATACTTTCCCAGGAGTGGGAGGAATGGGATTTTGTAGTATACTTCCCAGGAGTGGGAGGAATGGGGATTTTGCAGTATACTTTCCCCAGGAGTGGGGAGGGAATGGGGATTTTGCAGTATCCTTCCCCCGGGAATGGGGATTTTGCAGTATCTTTCCCCCAGGAGTGGGGAGGGAATGGGGATTTTGCAGTATCCTTTCCCCAGGAGTGGGGAGGGAATGGGGATTTTGCAGTATCCTTCCCCCAGGAGTGGGGAGGGAATGGGGATTTTGCAGTATCCTTTCCCCAGGAGTGGGGAGGGAATGGGGATTTTGCAGTATCCTTCCCTAGGAGTGGGGAGGGAATGGGGATTTTGCAGTATCCTTCCCTAGAAGTGGGGAGGCAATGGGGATTTTGCAGTATCCTTCCCCCAGGAGTGGGGAGGGAATGGGGATTTTGCAGTATCCTTCCCCCAGGAGTGGGGAGGGAACGGGGATTTTGCAGTATCCTTCCCCTGCCACACACCCCCAAGCCACACCACGCCCCCCCAAGCCACGCCCACAGAACCGGGAGTAAAAAAAATTGAATTCCACCACTGGAGCAGGGGGCTGCATTAGCACCACATCCACCATGGTTTTACCCTGGTTTAAGCTTGCAGCCAATACAGCTGGTCCTTGACTTACAACCGTTCGCTTAGTGACCATTTGACGTTACAACGGCACTGGAAAAAAGTGACTTATGTCCTTGTTTCACACTTACAACCGTTGCAGCATCCCCCATGGTCATGCAATTTACATTTGGATGCTTGAGAAGCGACTCACATTTATGACGGGCGCAGTGTCCCCGGGTCATACGATCCCCTTTTTGTGACCTTTCTGACAAGCAAAGTCAAGGGGGGGAACCAGATTCACTTAACAACCATGTTACTCATTTAACAACTGCAGGGACTAGGGACTTGCTGCTCAGAAAAGTCGGCAGTTCGGCGGTTCAAATCTCTAGTACGGTCTCCTCTGTCAGCAGGGGGTTGGATTAGATGACCTCCAAGGTCCCTTCCAACTGTTACCGTTAAAAGCTTCTTCAGCTCTTCAGGAAGAGAAAAGACGACTGTTGTTTCTCTCCAGGAGATTGGTAAGAAAGAGAGAGAATATTTTTCTCCGGAAGCTTCTGAAAGCTTTAATTCGCATTAAAAATCTGCCTATGGAACTGGTGTTAATCGTAACAGAAGGTTTGCCGATGCACTGTAGACCATCACGCTGAACTCGGGCCTTGAAGTGGGGTTTCGTTTTAGCCACTCGTGACCTTCCCAGCTGCTCCTGCCATAAAACAGAGGTCAAAGTAGAGCCTTTGGTGCTGATCAAACATCTGCTGGATTGTTGCAGGTTAACGATCGGTGGGTGTCAGGTGGCCATTTTAACATATGCCTGAGGATTGCCTTCATTGCCTCCCGATTGCCACGTGCAAGATGTGAGATTAGTGGGCCGGGACAGCTCGTGCCTTCGGTGGCACGTGATTCAATTTTGCACAGATATACATTTTTCTGGATGAAAATAAGTCTTCCTGCGGCTGGAAGAAATGTCCTTCTGGGTTCAGCTCAGAGGTGGGTCTCAGCAGGTTCTGACCAGTTCTGGAGAACCGGTAGGGGAATTTTTGAGTAGTTCGGAGAACCGGTAGTAAAAATTCTGACTGGCCCCAGCCCCCATCTATTCTCTGCCTCCCGAGTCCCAGCTGATCTGGAGGAAATGGGGATTTTGCAGTAACCTTCACCTGGAGTGGGGTGGGAATGGGGATTTTACAGTATCCTTCCCCTGGAGTGGGGTGGGAATGGGGCTTTTACAGTATCCTTCCCCTGGAGTGCAGAGGGAATGGGGCTTTTACAGTATCCTTCCCCTGGAGTGGGGTGGGAATGGGGATTTTGCAGTATCCTTCCCCTGGAGTGGGGTGGGAATGGGGATTTTACAGTATCCTTCCCCTGGAGTGGGGATGGGAATGGGGATTTTACAGAATCCTTCCCCTGGAGTGGGAATGGGAATGGGGATTTTGCAGTATCCTTCCCCTGGAGTGGGGTGGGAATGGGGATTTTACAGTATCCTTCCCCTGGAGTGGGAATGGGAATGGGGCTTTTGTAGTATCCTTCCCCTGGAGTGCAGAGGGAATGGGGCTTTTACAGTATCCTTCCCCTGGAGTGGGAATGGGAATGGGGATTTTGCAGTATCCTTCCCCTGGAGTGGGGTGGGAATGGGGATTTTACAGTATCCTTCCCCTGGAGTGGGGATGGGAATGGGGATTTTACAGAATCCTTCCCCTGGAGTGGGCTGGGAATGGAGATTTTACAGTACCCTTCCCTTGGAATGATTTATGGGTTTCTTGGTGCTCTCTGAGGTTCGTTATTTGCGTCCGGACATTTCATGACCCAACTAGATAACACCATCAGTGCCAGAAGGGAGTGGGATTTGCAGAGAGAAGAAGGGGAGTTCTTATGGGGTCCTTGGTGCTCTCTGAGCTTGGTTGGTTATTTGCCTGAGGACATTTCATTACCCTGCTAGGTAACACTATCAGGTCTAGAAGGGAGTGGGATTTGCTGAGAGGAGCAGGAGGACTGGTGTTGTCTTTGAAGCTCTCCGAGCTTGGTTGTTTGCTTGCAGAAATTTCATTACCCAACTAGGCAACCTCATCAGTGCTGGGAAGGATGGCATTAGGTCTGGCTTTGCCCTGTCAGTGTTGGTGCCAGTGGTCTGGATGGTTCCTTAGACCAGGGGTCACCAACCTTTCAGACCTCAGGGAACACTAAATTCATAATTTTAAATCCCGTGGACCACTAATATGATCTGCCTAATGACCAGCTGGGTGGGCGTGGCAAGGTGGTCATGTGACAGGGTGGGCGTGGCCGACCTGATGTCACTCATGTGCCTCGCCGGCCTCTACTCGCCCCTCCTCTCCCAGCCATCTTCGCCTCCCCGCCCGGGCTCTTTAGGGCCCCAACAGGAAGCAGTTGTTGGAGCTAAGCAGCCACCACGAGAAAGCGTTGGCAAAACAGCTCAGTTCAAATTGGATCTGACCGAGAAGGAGGCTCAGTAGAAGCACCTCACTGAGGACTAGGAGCATAGGCTTTCCAAGCAGAGGGAAGACCTATGGGAGTGCAAGGCCAGGGACCAGCGCCTGGAGGCTCAGTGGGCTGAGATGGTCAGCCAGTTCCAGGCCGTGAGGCAGCCCCACTGGAACGAGGCCCTCCGGCTCTTGGCCACCAGTGGCACTTCTCTCCAGCCTTCGCCCAAAGCCCCACACCAGGAGGCTGAAGCAGACCCCAAGTCAGAATTTCTGCTCCCCCTCCGACCCACACAAAAAGACCCCAAAGGGGGAGACTCTCTGCAGCAACACAAACGTCCATTGCACGTATCCGGCCCAGGGGGCATAATTTGAGGACCCCTGATTTAGTGCAATATAAAAAATGCAAATAATTTTTCGTGGGGACCCCCAAAATTTTCTCAACAGACCACAAGTGGTCCGCGGACCACCAGTTGGTGACCGCTGCCTTAGACTGTGGTTTGCTGTTTTGATTGTTTGTCTGAGTTGGCCTTTTTCTTGTTCCTCGTTGCAATATCCCAACCGAGGAACTACCAACGCAGACAAACAATTATCAGGCTGAACAAGGGAACCCTGGGGTTTCATCCTTGTTTTCTCGCTGTGGAACTGAGGACAAAAAAGAAACTTGCAGCTCAATTAGGGAAATGTGCAGATTCTAAAATAAGTCCGTTTGTTGCTCTCCTTCTGCTTTCATGCACAGGGGAACTGGCTGCATTTAGAAAACTGGGAGCATTTCCCCGATCAAAACATGGTCACAAATGCCTTCCAGTTCCTACAGCAACCTGGCAAGGAAAATCCATTTGTTTCTTTAGAGGTAGTCCTCAACTGACGACCACAATCGAACCCCAAATTTCTGTCGCAAAGTGAGGCATTTGTTAATTGAGTTTTGCCCCCCCCTCCATGTTGCAACCTTTCCAGTCCCAGTTGTTATGTGAATCCCTGCAGTTGTTAAATGAGTAACAGGGTGTTGTGACTCGTCCTCCTTCCTCTCCTCAGCCGGGCCACTCCCCTCTCCAACCGGGCCTTTTATCAGACTCCGAGTCTGATAATGAAGATGAACGGCCTGTCATGCCTCCAGCCCCCCGGCCCTGGCCCCATGCCCGGAGAGGATTCCAGGAGTGAAAGGACAAGCCCGATAAACCTCACTCATACAGCGTGTGTTCCTTTGGCTCAGCCTTCAGAGCAGGAAGCCAGCCAGGTGCTGGAATTACTCGGCCCTACTCCCTCTGACCCCTCCCTTTCCCAGAAGCTGACAGCAGATCCAGCTGAAGACAATTCAAAGTGGGAGGACCCTCACTTCCGGAGATCTGAGAGGCGATGCCAGCAGAAGAAAGGGTGGGGCAGGCCTGGATAAATGCTGAGTCATGGAGCCACACCCCACAGCCTATATAAAGGACCTGCTTTTGGCATTCCAACCTTGAGTCAAGCAAAGTCTTATCTAGTTTGCTGATATCGGACTCTATCGCTGAAGTCACAATTTGGACTCCTGCCTGCCCTGATAAACTTCAAAGGAACTTGGCAAGCTGCAAAGGCTTCGTTGCCAAGTTTGTTACGGACTTCCTTGACTCCTTCGTTGGAGTGGGAGTGGGACACAACACAGGGTTTGTTGTGACTCCAGCCCCAGAACCTGGCCCCATGCCCAAAAGTGACTCCGAAAGTGAGGGGGAAGGGCCAGTAAGGCTTACCTCGGGAGCACCGATTCCTTTGGCTTGGCTCGAGGAGCCAGAACCAGACCAGTCGGAGGACGTAATGAGGCCATCATCCCCTGATTCCTCCCTTCCCCAGGCTACACCTTCAGATCCAGTTGATAATAATAATAATCAAGCTTGGCTTGACCCGCGCTTCAGAAGATTAGAGAAGTGGCATCATCAAAAGGAAGGGTGGGGCTCCTGCCACAGGATATATAAGGAGCTTTGGGACTGTTCGCACTCCACGGGAAGCAAAAGTTTAGCTGAACCGTTTCAAAAAGAGCCGAAAGTCTTGCTACGTGAGTCACAGTGCCGGCTGGCGACACCCAGGGGAAGGGCCTTCTCTGTGGGGGCCCCCACCCTCTGGAACGAGCTTTCCCCAGGACTTCGCCAACTTCCTGACCTCCGAACCTTTCGCCGCGAGCTTAAGACACATCTATTTATTTGCGCAGGACTGGACTAGATTTTAAATTCGAATTGGTTTTAATGGGGATTTTATTATTTTTATTATCATCATTTTAATTATTCGGCCAATTATAATAAGTTTTTCAATGGATGTTTTTATCTGTATTTATATGTATATTTTTATTTGGTTGTTAACCGCCCTGAGTCCCTAGGGAGACAGGCAGCTGCGATTTCTCTGCCAGGACTGATAAGAGCTGTGAATCCACTGGCTGAAGGCCAGCTCGTGGGTCTGAAGTGGGGAAGGAGACAGAACAGGGTTGTTCAGTCAATCTGGCTTCCGCAGTGGCTTTGCTTGTCAGAAGGTTGCAAAACAGGATCGTGTGACCCCCCCCCCCCGGGGACAGTGCAACCGTCATAAATACGTGTCAGTTGCCGAGCATCTGAATTTTGATCATGTGACCATGCTGCAACGGTTGTTAAGTGCGAAAAGTGGGCACGTGACTTTTTTCAGTGCCATTGTAACTTCAGTTGGTCACTAAATGGACTGTTGTAAGTTGAGGAATACCTGTACTTGTTCATCTTATTTATATCAGTAAAGGAAAAAGTTCCCCTCACACATATGTGCTAGTCGTTCCCAACTCTAGGGGGTGATGCTCACCTCTGTTTCAAAGCTGAGGAGCCAGCACTGTCCGAAGACGTCTCCGTGGCCATGTGGCCGGCATGACTCAATGCCAAAGGCGCACAGAACGCTGTTACTTTCCCACCAAAGGTGGTCCCTATTTTTCTACTTGCATTTTTTACCTGCTTTCGAGCTGCTAGGTTGGCAGAAGCTGGGACAAGGAATGGGAGCTCACCCCATTACGCGGCACTAGGGATTCGAACTGCTGAACTGCCGACCTTTTGAACAACAAGCTTAGCATCTTAGCCACTGAGCTACTGCATCCCTCTCATATTTATATAGCCGCCTATAACTGTGCTGTCCTGAGCACACCCACACCCACGCCCACACCCACACCCATCCACCTGTGATTTAGTGGGTTTATTAATATTCCCCGCAACTCCCTTCACCAAAACCCCAGAATTGTCCCAATTATGTCCAGCCACAAGCAGACCAATGTCTATGGAGATTCTCGGTCATCCAGGCCATGGTTGTCCTAAAGGTGCTTTTTTTCAAGAGGCAACTGGACTTTCTGGTTTTTCTTTGAAGATATTTCCCTTCTCAGCCAAGAAGCTTCTTCAGCTCTGACTGGATTGGTGGGGAACGATTCACTTGGAGCTGAAGAAGCTTCTTAAATGAGAAGGGAAATGTCTTCAGAGAAAAACCAGAAAGTCCAGTTGCCTCTGGAAAAAAGCACCTTTGGGACAAGGAGACCAATGTTAGTCCGCAGAGCAATGGCCAATGAGTCCACAAGGCCCTTGATAGTTTCTCAATCAAAATAAGCCCGCCAGGCAAAATTAAACCCACAACACAAGAGGGCTCATGAGGCAAGAAAAGTCCAAAGTTCACAAGCACAACGTCAATCCACAGCAAGGCAGGAATCACAATGACCATGCGACACACATCTAGGAAATGAACACATTGTCCCCAGCATTGCCTCCATGTTGTGGCTCCAGCCCCCCCCCTCCCCCGGGCTTGGCCGTCTGCCAGAGAGTGACTCAGAGAGTGAGGGGGAAGGGCCGTCAGGGCTCCCTTCTGCAGGACTGGCTTCCCCGGCTCAGCTCCAGGATCCAGAGGCAGGCCAGGTGGAAGAGGTGACAAGGCCACTCCTGTATCTCCCCCTGCCCAGGAAATGCTTCCAGACCCAGCTGAGGACAATCAGTCCTGGTTAGATCCCAGGTTTCGTAGACAAGAGAGGCGGGAACAACAGAAGCAGGAGTGGGGCAGGCCTAGAAAGTACTGAGTCACGGAGCCACACCCCACAGGGTATAAAAGCAGGAGGGGCTGCTATACTGCTTCGTGATGAACAAATCCAATTGCCTAGAGAGAACTTGAGCTGAAGTGCTGTTTATTCCTGACTTCCTGGTTGACACGCCGGCATCAAGAAAGATAACAGAAAAACCTTGGCAGACGCTCACTGGGTTGCTGCCAGAGCTGATAGCTGTCGTGGACTCAATTGCCAGCTAATTGACTCATTTCTTGTGCCTCCCAGACTGTGGTGGGGTGACAGAACACTCCATCTGTCTGCTGTGCTAAATAGTCAGCTTCTGGTGCAGCCCATCAAGAAGGGCGAGGCTGCCTCCTCATGAGCAATCTAGCTGACCTTCTCTGCTCCTGCCTTTTTCTCTGCCCTATGTGTTCTTGAATCAGGTGCAGAAGGCAGTTCCTCTTCCTCATTGCTTTCTCCCCCAGAAGCCTCAGGGTTGTCCTTCTGCAGCTGGGCTTCAGCCAAATCCCTCTCAAATAGCTGCTTGGAGCCATTGACCAACTCCCCTCCAGATGTGCCTGGAACGGGTTCATCTTCCTCCGACCTGACATCTGGAGAAGTATCTGGGGAAGTGTCGGGAGGCAGTCATCATTCTATCACAAGCATGACTCTGTCAGACAATCAAAACAGACCATAAAAAACACAGACTAAAGATTACCCCAAGCGGGCAAGAGATAATAATAATAATAACAACAATAACAATAATAACAATAATAACAATAATAACAATAACAACAACAACAATAATAATAATGATGATAATAATAATAATAATAATAATAATAATAATAATAATAATAATAATAATAATAATAATAATAATAATAATAATATTTTAATTTTTATACCGCCCTTCTCCCGAAGGACTCAGGGCGGTGAACAGCCAAGTAAAAACAATACAATATATTGCAGTAAAAACTATTTAAAAAACTTATTCAATGTGGCCTAAATTTAAATATAAAATACATGATATAAAATAACCCCATTTAAAAACGTATTAAAAACCCCTATCAAGCCAGTTCTGCTTGGAAGAATAGGTACGTCTTCAGCTCGCGGCGAAAAGTCCGGAGGTCAGGAAGTTGTCGAAGTCCTGGGGGAAGCTCGTTCCAGAGGGTAGCTGCCCCCACAGAGAAGGCTCTCCCCCTGGGGGTTGCCAGCCGACACTGTTTGGTTGACGGCACCCTGAGGAGACCCTCTCTATGGGAGCGTACCGGTCAGTGGGAGGCATGTGGTAGCAGAAGACGGTCCCGAAGATATCCCGGTCCTATGCCATAGAGCGCTTTAAAGGTGATAACCAACACCTTGAAGTGCACCCGGAAGACCACAGGTAGCCAGTGCAGCCTGCGCAGGATTGGTGTTATATGGGAGCCACGAGTGGCTCCCTCTATCACCCGCGCAGCTGCATTCTGGACCAACTGAAGCCTCCGGGTGCTCCTCAAGGGGAGCCCCATGTAGAGAGCATTGCAGTAGTCCAAGCGAGAAGTGACGAGGGCGTGAGTGACCGTGCATAAGGCAAGATGATGGATAGATGATTTCTCTTTTCTGTAGTTGTTCTGATTTGCTTAGGTGACACAACTAGAAGTTAGGATAGAAAGAAATTTTTTTAGTAAAAGGTGACATGATTAAAAGTTAGAATAAGTGATAGAAATAAGAGAAAGGGGGAAGGTTAGTGTATACATCTTTATATAATAAAATAAAAAGTAACAATAAGAGAAAACATGGAATAATTGAATAATGACAGATTGGAACTTATTATAATTGTGTAGCGTGACTAGAAATATAGAAGTTGTTGAATGTAATAATTATGATGAATTTTACCAGTTTTATTTGTATTAGAATGTATGATACCCAGATGCCACACGGTTCATGCATTGATTTGACATGTTTGTAAAAAAATAAATAAAGAGTACAGAGAAGAGCAACAAAGATGATTAGGGGATTGGAGGCTAAAACATATGAAGAACGGTTGCAGGAACTGGGAATGTCTAGTTTAATGAAAAGAAGGACTAGGGGAGACATGATAGCAGTGTTCCAATATCTCAGGGGTTGCCACAAAGCTATTCTCCAAAGCACCTGAGGGCAGAACAAGAAGCAATGGGTGGAAACTCATCAAGGAGAGAAGCAATTTAGAACTAAGGAGAAATTTCCTGACAGTTAGAACAATTAATAAGTGAAACAATTTGCCTGCAGAAGTTGTCGATGCTCCAACATTGGAAAAATTTAAGAAAATGTTGGATAATGTTGGATAACCATTTGTCTGAAATGGTGCAGGGTTTCCTGCCTGGGCAGGGGGTTGGACTAGAAGGCCTCCAAGGTCCCTTCCAACTCTGTTGTTGTTGTTGTTGTTGTTGTTGTTGTTGTTGTTGTTGTTGTTGTTATTATTATTATACTGGACTAAAATCTACACGTAGTTGGAAAAAATGATAAAAAAACATATAGACTTTAAACCAGAGGGTTTTTGATTGTGAATGTATTAACAGCGGCTAGAATTGTGTTTGCTAGAAACTGGAAAAATGATGAAATACCAGAGCAAGATGAAATTATTAAGAAAATAATGGAATGGGCAGAAATGCGTAAATTGACATTTGAAATTAGAGAACAGGAAGATAAACAATACTATAAGATCTGGGATTTATTTTATCAATGGCTAGAAAAAAAATAGGTTGAAGTTTGATAGAGATATGTACAATGTAAGAATTGTTGAAACAAACAAAACAAAACGTAATATCATTGGTTTGAATTAAGAAAAGGAAATGAATGATACAAATATGTAAAATCTACTATAACTTATATGAGGCAAGGAAAGAAACATTCAGAGTTAAACAAAAGATTAATTGATTAAAATATTTGGATGTACTGTATATTAGATTGGTAAAATGTAAAATCAGATAAATTACATGTTATGACTATGGTGAAATTGCACAAAAGCTTTGTAACCAACCAACTGACACACTGTTTGTATTTTGATTGAAGAAGTTTTTTTATGTCTGTCTGTCTAGAAAAATAAAATTTTTTTTTTAAAAAAAAGGAATGGGAGAGATAAATAATAATAATAATATAACAACAGAATTGGAGGGGACCTTGGAGGCCTTCTAGTCCAATCCCCTGCCCAGGCAGGAAACCCTACACCATCTCAGTCAGATGGTTATCCAACATCTTCTTAAAAATTTCCAGTGTTGGAGCATTCACAACCTCTGCAGGCAAGTCGTTCCACCTATTAATTGTTCTAACTGTCAGGAAATTTCTCCTTAGTTCTAAGTTGCTTCTTTCTTTGATCAACTTTGATAAACTTAGAGAAGGCCAGAGCACCTGTTCTTCTTGTTTTAATATTCATGAAGAAGTGAAGAAAAAAAAAACAGAATTAAATGTGCCCCCTCCCTTTTTTTTTTTTTTTTGATGCCAAATTAAGATGTTCTGATTTTGTAAAACTGGAGACAGGATGCATAAAATGAGACAGGAGGTGGGTGTCATAGGTTGCTAACCTCTGTTGTCGCTGTGTTATAATTGTCCTGGGCTTATTTTCCTGAATTCAGATTTTAAAAAATGTGCGTGTGCATTTATACTGGGTGATTAACCAAAAAAAAAAGTGGGTACCTTTACTCATTAAAAGGCCTTCTTCAATTTCTGGAACTGCCGTTGTGAAACAGATGTGCCGTAAACCGAATGCGAAGGCCATAATTAATAGTTAGCAATTGGCGAGCGCCTACTGCAGCCTAAAGCCCCATTTGCGTAAAATACTGTACAAACAATAAAAACATAAACAGGCTTTTGCTTCAATGAGTTTATGATCCAAATCCGTGCTTCCCATCAGCACTTTCTCATCCTGAGAAAGGAAGGGCAGAGTAGGAGACAGTTACTTAGAAATCTCAAAGGGGCTTTTTTTTTTTAAAGGAAACTGGACTTTCTTGGCTTTTTTCCCCCCTTGAAAACGTTTTGCTTCTCATCCAAGAAGCTTCTTCAGTTCTCCGAAGCGAAAGGTCTTTGAATTAAAAACAAGAAAGTCCAGTTGCCTTTGGAAAAAAGCACCTTTAGGACAACCATGACCTGGATGACTGAGAATTTCCATGGACAGTTGCTTAGAAATCTTGTCCAGAAGATATCTCTGCATGGAGGTTGAACTTCCCAAGGTCTAATGGGCAGTTCTTAACCCTTTCTAGCTGTCTGGCACAAACAATCACAACCAGTGGTGGGATTCAGTTGGTTCTGTCCGATTCAGGCGAACTGGTAGCACCGACTGCGTTAAACCCCGCCCACCTGCCTGGATATAACGCTGTCCTATTTAGCCACGGTTTGGAGGCTGTGCACATATGCGGGAGGCATGCGAGAGAGCAAAGAGCATGCACGGAAGGCAGTGTGTGCGAGTTAAGTGAGCGCGTGCACTCACATTTGTGAACCAGTAGGGAAGATACGTGTTGTGTCTGCGCCCCCCGAGCCGGGCCTCCTGCCAGAAAGTGACTTGGAAAGTGAGGGGGAAGGGCCACCAGGACTTACCTCAGGAGCACCGGCTTCCCTGGCTCAACTCCAGGAGCCAGAGGCAGGCCAGGTAGAAGAGATAACAAGGCCTCCATCCCCTGACTCTTCCCCCCCCCGGCCACTCCTCCAGACCCAGCTGATGACAATCAGGCTTGGTTGGACCCTAGGTTTCATAGGCAGGAGAGGAGGGAACAACAGATGTAAAGTCCTCAGACTTACGATGCGTCTCTAGCCTGGCAATAGCCAGGCAGTTCCTGATTGGATAAGACGCGTCTCAAGTTAGGCGGGAGTTTTTGAGCCCCGTCATTGGTGCAGCCGTTTTGACAGCTACTATATAAGAGCTGTCAAAGCGGCTCTGGTTGGTTCTGTCAGAGTTTTCCTTGCTGTTAACGTTGTGTTCAAATAAAGTTAGTTAAAGCCGTTCCTGACTGGACCATTATTGGGGAAGCTGTCTCCGGACTTAATAACAGAAGCCAGGGTAGGGCAGGCCTAGGAAGTGCTGATTCATGGAGCCACACCCCACAGGATATAAAGGCAGCAAGAACTGCTGTGCCTCTTCGTAGCAGGCAAATCAACTGATTAACTAAGAGCTGAAGTTTGTTCCTGGGTGACTCATCGGTGTCGAGGGAGATAACAGAGACACTTGGCAGATGCTCGCTATTCTGCTGCCAGAGCTGATAGTGCTGGCTAATTAAGCCATCATTCGGACGGAGGTGAAGGGGGGACAGAACAATACGTTAATCCCACCTCTGATGACAACCACTTGTAAAAAGGCCCAAATATATACTCTATTGTTGATTACCTCTATTGCAAGAATCTCACCAGACCGTCTGTCAGCCCGGACTCAAAGATACTCGAGGCTGTCATTCAGACGGGGCCAGGTGACTCACATACGGGTCCAACGCCGATTGTGGATTCGTCCGGGCCACGCCATCACTGGGGCTGCTGCCACCATACCAGATATGGCATGAACCTCTCACTGCTGCTTGGGGCCGCAGCCATGTTCCCGGAAGCTGATGCTGGCATCCCTGCAGCACAGCTGGGAGGCGGGGCTACTGAACAGCTGACAGAGCCAAACCGCGGAGGCTTTGCTGAGTGTCAGCTTGTATAAGGAACTAAGCTGGCAGGCCTGGATTAGAGGGCAGAGTACTGGCTGTGTTATAGGCTGAAAGCATGTCGGGGGCGCAGCTGGTTGGGGGGGTGGAGTCACAGGTGGAGCACAGGAGACATTAAAAGGTAGCTACACCCAGGAATTGGGTTTGTCTTTTTTTCCAAGCGCCTGTCCGGAACCTGGGAACCCTTGGGAAATGGCAGATATAGACCTAAGTTTTTCCTCCATTGAGTTGACTTCAAACTGGAACCCTTTCCCCTTCAGCCAATAGCCCCAGCTCACTAGCTGATGCTGGTGATGGTTATGGAATAGAATAGAATAGAATTTATTGGCCAAGTGTGATTGGACACACAAGGAATTTGTTTTAGTGCATATGCTCTCAGTGTACATAAAAGAAAAAAAAAAGAAAAAAAAAACCCTTCATCAAAGGTACAACATTTACAACACAAATGATGGTCATAGGTTGCAATTTAACCTTAATGATAGCAACAAAAAGTTACAGTCATACAGTCATAAGTGGAAAAAAATTGGTGATGAAAACGATGAGAAGATTAATAGTAGTGTAGATTTAGTAAATAGTTTGACAATGTTGAGAGAATTATTTGTTTAGCAGAGTGATGGTCTTCGGGGAAAAACTGTTATTGTGTCTAGTTGTTCTAGTGTGCAGTGCTCTATAGCATCGTTTGATAGTAGGAGTTGAAACAGTTTATGTCCTGGATGTGAGGGATCTGTAAATATTTTCACAGCCCTCTTCTTGATTCGTGCAGTATACAGGTCTTCAATGGAAGGCAGGTTGGTAGCAATTATTTTTTCTGCAGTTCTAATTATCCTCTGAAGTCTGTGTCTTTCTTGTTGGGTTGCAGAACCAAACCAGACAGTTATATATATATGAAGGTAGGAATGACTGGGAGAAAAATCCTGATTAGTCCAGAGTTCTAGCTTATATGGCATTCAGCATCACTTGAATACCAACGGCATTGACAAAATCACCATCGGTCAATTGCATAAGGCAGCTTTACTATTGGGCCTAAGGATGAGGTCAGCTCATGAGACCAAAAAACTGTGGTTGGTCAGTGAGGAGAAACCTGTGGCGGTTTTGAGGGTCACAGGTTTCTAATTTTCTTTTTTGATAATGGTGATGTGCAGTGGTGGGATTCAGCTGGTTCGCACCTATTCGGGAGAACCGGTTGTTAACTTTCTAAGCAGTTTGGAGAACTGGTTGTTGGAAGAAATCCTATTTTGTTTTTTTCCTCTTCACAGGGCTAATCCTGTATGGAGGGCAGGAAGGCAACATTCTGGTGGTGTTTCTAGCCTCATCTTTATTGCCCTGCTTACAGAAACTGCCTCTCTGCTTAACCCTTGTTACATTGTAACAGCTAAGGCGAAGCGCCAGTCGACGTGAGTGACAATGAATTGGCCACGCCCGCACGGTCACATGACCACCAAGCCACGCCTACCCAGCTGGTCATTAGGTCAGAGAACCGGTTGTTAAATTATTTGAATCCCACCACTGGTGATGTGGAGCTGGATGAACAGGAAGGAGGAGGAGGAGAAGGCAATAACAATGCAGGAAGAAGGGAGGAGGAGGAGAGAAGGAGACAGAGGGAGAAGGAAGATGAGATGATGGGGATGGAGATGCAGATGCAGATGGAGCAAGAGATGGAGGAGATGGAGATGGATAAAGAGGAGGAGGTGGAGAAGATGATAGATATGGAAAAGGAGAAGGAGATAGCAGGAGGAGATGGAGAAAGAGAAGGAGGAAGAGATGGTGGTGGTGGAGATGGAAAAAAGAGGAGGAAGAGGTAAAAGGAAGAGATGGAGATACAAGGAGGAGATGGAGAAAGAGAAGAAGAAGAAGGAAGAGGAGGAAGAGATGATGGTGATGGACATGGAAAAAGAGGTGGAGACAGGAGGAAGGGGAGATGGAAAAGAGAAGAAAGAGGAGGAGGAGATGAGAAGGAGATGGAGAAAGAGATGAAGGAAATAGAGGAGAAGATGGAAAAGGAGGAGGAGGTGAAGGAGATGATGGTGACGGAGATGGAAAAAGAGAAGGAGATAAAAGGAAGAGACAGAGAAGGAGGATGGAAGGAGAGAAGGAGGAGATACAAGGAGGAGATGGAGAAGGAGGAGATGAGGAGAAGAAGGAGGAGGAGAAAGAGATGATGGCAATGGCAATGGCAAAAGGAGGAGGAGGAGGAGGAGATGGAAGAGTTGATGGTGATGGACATGGACATGGAAAAAGAGGAGGAGATATAAGGAGAAGGTGGAGAAAGAGAAGGAAGAGGAAGAGAAGAAGGATAAAGATAAAGGAGGAGAGCCAAATATTTGTTTGTGACCAAACAAACGGTGGCATGGATGGAACAGAATGATGAGGAAACTAAGGGCTGAGGCTATGCGAAGAACACAACTTCCCACATTACTTCCAAGTGACCAGTGGGATTATGAACAAATGCACATAATTGGACAGGACAGCCCTTGGGAGTTTTCTAGCCTTTTTATATGCAGGCAGATCCTGCTTAGTTTCTCTCCACAGGGCGTGTGAATGTGTCTCGGGGATTGCAGGAGAGGAAAAGAAATATCGGGGCTCATCTGTCCTAAATAGTTAATTTTTGAATTTGCTGGGGAGAAGGACTGTCCTTCGTTATCTTTATAACCTGGGGTGCTGCTGTGTCTGTTTGAGGGGGTTTGAGTCATACTTAATTGGCAAACAGCCACGTTGCGCTGAGGCTAAAGCAGCTGGCAGATCCCAGCACAAGAGGGACTCAGGGATGGTAACGCTGAATCAGAATAGAGCTGGAAGGGACCTTGGAAGGTCTTCTAATCCAGCCCCCTGCTCAAGCAGGAGACCGTATCCCATTTCAGAAAAGGGACTGTCCAGTCTCATTTCTAAAGATCTAAGTGCCAGAGCCCACTGTAACAACATTGCCAAAAGGGCATTAAGAGTTGTTCACCTAATCTTGCGTAGCTTCTTCTCTGGTAGCATTGTGCTACTAACTAGAGCATACAAAACATTTGCTAGACCAATTCTTGAGTACAGCTCATCTGTCTGGAACCCGCACTGCATATCGGACATAAATACAATCGAGAGAGTCCAGAGATTTTTCATGAGAAGAGTCTTCCATTCCTCTACCCACAATAAAATACCTGATGCCACCAGACTCCAAATTTTAGGCTTAGACAATTTAGAACTACGCCGACTTCAGCCTGACCTAAGCATAGTACGTAAAATTATCTGCCACAATGTCCTACCTGTCAATGACTACTTCAGCTTCAACTACAACAATACACGAGCAAATAATAGATACAAACTCAAGGTAAATCGCTCCAAACTCGATTGCAGAAAATACGGTTTCAGTAACCGAGTGATCAATGCCTGGAATGCACTACCTGACTCTGTGGTTTCTTCCCCAAACCCCCAAAACTTTAACCTTAAACTGTCTACTGTTGACCTCACCCCATTCCTAAGAGGTCTGTAAGGGGCGTGCATAAGAGCACCTGCGTGCCTACCGTTCCTGTCCTAATAGTCATTTTTACTTACTCTTTTCATGTATTCAAATTATGTTTATACTTTTACCTGTTATTTGTTTTCTGAGGTTTTCGCGGGTGTTTGTATGTAGGTCTTTGTTTATTCGGGTTTTCTCCCATGTAAAATTGGAAGTGTCTTGGCGACGTTTCGACGAAGTCTCATTCGTCATCTTCAGGCTTCAGCTTCGTGCTTCTTTTACCTGTTATCTTATATATGCTTGACAAATAAATAAATAAAATAAATAAATAAATAAAAACCCTGGTTAGTTGTCCTCACCGTTAGGAACTTTCTCCTCAATTCCAGGTTGCTTCTCTCCTTGATTGGTTTCCATCCATTGTTTCTTGCCTTGCCTTCTGGTGCTTTGGAGCAGGGGTCACCAATCTTTCGGACCTCAGGGGCCACTAAATTCATAATTTTAAATCCCGCGGACCACTAATATGATCTGCCTAATGACCGTCTGGGTGGGCGTGGCTAGGTGGTCATGTGATTGGGTGGGCATGGTCAACTCAATGTCACTCACGTCGAGGGGTGCCTCAACAGTCTCTACTCACCCCTCCTCTCCCATCCACTCCTCACCTGTCCACCCGGGATCCTTAGGGCCCCAACAGGAAGCAGTTGTTGGAGCTGAGCAGCCACTACGAGAAAGAGTTGGCAAAACAGCTGGTTCAGTTCAAATTGGATCTGACCGAAGGAGGCTCAGCAGAAGCACCTCACATAGGACTAGGAGCATAGGCTTTCCAAGCAGAGGGAAGACCTGCGGGAGTGCAAGGCCAGGGACCGGTGCCTGGAGGCTCAGCAGGTTGAGATGGTCAGCCAGTTCCAGGCCATGATGCAGTCCCACTGGAACAAGGCCCTCTGGCTCTTCGCTCCCTTCCTTCCAGTTTTTGCCAAAAGTCCCACAACAGGAAGCTGAAGCAGACCGCAAGTGGAAATTTCTGCCCCACTCCGACCCGCACAAAAAGAGGCTCCCCGAAGGGGGAGACTCTCTGAGCAACACAAATGTTCATTGCACGTATTTGGCCCAGGGGCCGTAGTTTTAGATCTAGTGCAATATAAAAAAATGCAAATAATTTTTCTGGGGACCACCGAAATTTTCTCGTGGACCACCAGTTGGTGACCACTGCTTTGGAGAATAGTTGACCCCCTCTTCTTTGGGGCAGCCCTTCAAATACTGGGATGCTGCTACCACGTCTGGAATTCTCCCAGTTTAAAAGAGCAGATAGGGCAAAATTACAGGTCACCCTCGACATAACTGAGCCCAAAATGTATGTTGTTAAAGTGAAAAATGGATTAAGTGAGCGTTGTCCCCTTTTATGCCTATCCTTGCCACATTTGTTAAGTGAATCACTGCAACTGTGAAATTAGACACACAGTTGTTAAGTGAATCTGGATTCCCCATTGACTCTGAATAGAATAGAATAGAATTTTATTGGCCAAGTGTGATTGGACACACAAGGAATTTGTCTTGGTGCATATGCTCTCAGTGTACATAAAAGAAAAGATACGTTCATCAAGGTACAACATTTACAACACAATTGATGATCAATATATCAATATAAATCATAAGGATTGCCAGCAACAAGTTATAGTCATACAGTCATAAATGGAAAGAGATTGGTGATGGGAACTATGAAACGATTAATAGTAGTGCAGATTCAGTAAATAGTCTGACAGTGTTGAGGAATTATTTGTTTAGCAGAGTGATGGCCTTCGGGAAAAAACTGTTCTTGTGTCTAGTTGTTCTGGTGTGCAGTGCTCTGTAGTGTCGTTTTGAGGGTAGGAGTTGAAACAGTTTATGTCCAGGATGCGAGGGATCTGCAAATATTTTCACGGCCCTCTTCTTGATTCGTGCAGTATACAGGTCCTCAATGGAAGGCAAGTTGGTAGCAATTATTTTTTCTGCAGTTCTAATTATCCTCTGAAGTCTGTGTTTTTTTTTTTGGGTTGCAGAACTGAACCAGACAGTTATAGAGGTGCAAATGACAGACTCAATAATTCCTCTGTAGAATTGGATCAGCAGCTCCTTGGGCAGTTTGAGCTTACTGAGTTGGCGCAGAAAGAACATTCTTTGTTGTCCTTTTTTAATGATATTTTTGATGTTAGCTGTCCATTTGAGATCTTGCGATATGATAGAACCCAGAAATTTGAAGGTTTCTACTGTTGATACTGTGTTGTCAAGTATTGTGAGAGGTGGAAGTATGGAAGGGTTTCTCCTAAAGTCTACCATCATTTCTACGGTTTTGAGTGTGTTCGGTTCCAGATTGTTTTGGTTGCACCACAAGGCTAGTTGTTCGACCTCTCGTCTATATGCGGATTCGTCATTGTCTCGAATGAGACCAATCACTGTTGTGTCATCTGCGAACTTCAGTAGCTTAATAAACTCTGCTTGTCAGAAGCTCACAAAAGGGGATGCCATGAATGCGATCCCGGGACAAGGCAGCCGTCATAAATATGAACCAAAGGTCAGGCGTCTAAATGTGAACCAAACGACTGTGGGGATGCCGCAACGGTCGTAAGTGTGAAAAGTGGTCAGAACTCGCCTTTTTTTCCCCAGTGCCGGTTGTAACTTTGAATCGTCACTAAATGACCTGTCGTAAGTTGAGGACTACCTGTACCTGCACAGCAATAATACCTTAGAAGAAATTTCGTGGGTTTGTCCATAGTGTCACCAGGAGTTCAGCTTAGTGTTGCAGAGATGGACATTGTAAAGTGAAGAAAATGGTTTAATAAAAATATATATTTTTTTCAAAAAATAAAATAAAAATGGAGTTCAGCTTCTCTCAAAGGGATGTCAAAAAATTTCCTTTCCTAAGTTGCCCTTAGAGCAGGGGTGTCAAACTCAAGGCCCGTGGGCTGGATCCGGCCCACAGGGTGCTTAGATCTGGCCTACTGGAGCCGCCATGAAAACAGCGAAGGACCGGCCCGCGGTGCTTCTACCAGACAAAATGGAGCTTGGGAGGGCTGCGCATAGGCCCCCCCCAGCTCCATTTTTGCTGCCAGAGGGCTGCAGGAGACCTTCGCAGTCAAAAATGCACCCCCCCACCCCGCGAGCTCAGTTTTTGCTGGCAGAGGGCTGCAGGAGGCTATCGTGGCTGAAAATGGACCTCGGGAGCCTGTTTTCGCTGGCAGAGCCCTCGGGCCACCACAGACGCCCCCGACACGAGTGACATCATTCTGACCACACCCCCTGCCCCCCCAAGGTGAAACAAACAACCCTGATGCGGCCCTCCATGAAATCGAGTTTGACACCCCTGCCTTAGATGATGGTCCTGCCGATGTTAATGTCGGATCTATTTAAGTTTGATGGGATCTTGGGAATTGTAGTTTTCTGAGTGTTCGGATAACTCTAGTCGACTCTTGTCTTGTTCTTGGCCACTTTTTTATTGGGAACTGCTTCCAGATTGATTAACGGGAAGCGATAAATAAAAGTTTTAAGCTACAGACTGATAAATCCTATTCTTCTTACCAAGGAAGGAATTGCTGTTAAATGTTTGATGGTCACATGGATAAGGATGGAGTGATGTCTGTCTATTAATTGCTCACGTCTCCATGGAAACTTTTTATTTATTAGATGCCATCCGGGCCTGAAGACCATCTGGCTGCATTCTGTTTACACGTTTTTTAAATGTTACTTTGCTTGGTCCCAATTCTGAGTAATTCAGGTTTGCATTATCTTGTCATCAAGCACATCAAGAATTGTTTCAGAGTTTAGCAGATTATTTTATTATTTATTTATTTATTTATTTATTTATTTATTTATTTATTTATTTATTTATTTATTTATTTATTTATTTATTTACATTTATATCCCGCCCTTCTCCGAAGACTCAGGGCGGCTTACAGTGTGTAAGGCAATAGTCTCATTCTATTTGTATATTTACAAAGTCAACTTATTGCCCCCCCAACAATCTGGGTCCTCATTTTACCTACCTTATAAAGGATGGAAGGCTGAGTCAACCTTGGGCCTGGTGGGACTTGAGCCTGCAGTAATTTCAAGCAGCTGTGTTTTAATAACAGGCTATCTTACAGCCTGAGCCACCACGGCCCTTTATTTATTTTGAATAAATAACTTTGGCCAGCTGTGCTTTTCAGCTTTCTAACGTGGGTTTTTGGTCTTTTTTTTTTTTTGGCCAAGTCATTTACTTTATTTATTTATTTTCTTTTTTTGGGGAGGGGGGATAATTGCTTTGTTATTTTTATTTCTTTTTTTTTTTAAAAAAAACTTTTTTATTGTTTTATTGTGATACACAATCTGACAAACGCACAACATACAACATATAAATATCTCCTATTTTTAAACAACGTTTCTTAGCGGTCTTCTTTCAGTTTTATACCTCCCCCCCGCCCATTTCTCATTTAACATTTTATTTTCTTTCTTATCCCATTTTCTGTATTTACATTAAATTATCTAATACTAATAGCTTTTCTTTTCTACATTCATATGTATTTATTATTTACATATTGTACATTTCTAATTTCTCCCCTTTATTTTTCCCCCTTTATTTTTAGTCTCAAACCATTCGTACCATTTGTTCCAGATTATATAATAATCTTTTTGTTTTTTATTTTCAATTTACATAAACAATAAACAGTACTGTGTCGTGCGTCTCTTACAGGTATTTATGTTTATTCTTATACGTTTTTGTTTCTCTGTTCTAATACCATTTATCCAACACCTCATAAAATTCTGCTTCTTCCTTGCCTTTCATTTCTATCGTGAGCCTATCCATCTCAGCACATTCTAGTATCTTGTATATAATCATCTCATTGGCTGGTAGATTTTCTAGTTTCCAACACGGAGCATTTTTTGGTCTTTTAATGGACTGTTTTGCTACATTCTTCCCTAGAATTCTGAGAATCTTAGTTTCTACTGGCCTTCCAAGTTCAAGGAACGCCGATGAAGGAGAATATTTGTAGCTCAGGGTTGAAATGAAGGCTCCTTGGTGCTTTCCTGAGCTTGCTGGTTTTCTCGCAGACGTTTCATGACCCAAACTAGGTAACGTCATCGGTGATTGTAGCACTGATGATGTTAATTAGAATAACAAAATAGCAGAATAACAGAGTTGGAAGGGACCTTGGAGGTCTTCTAGTCCAACCCGCTGCTCATGCAGGGAATCCTACACCACTTCAGACAATTTATCTTCACATCGTATAAATACTCCAACATCTTCTTTAAAACTTCCAGTGTTGGAGCATTTACAACTTCTGGAGGCAAGTTGTTCCACTCATTAATTGTTCTAACTGTCAGGAAATTTCTCCTTAGTTCTAGGTTGCTTCTCTCCTTGATTAGTTTCCACCTATTGTTTCTTGTTCTGCCTTCAGGTGCTTTGGAGAATAGCTTGACTCCCTCTTCTTTGGGGCATCCCCTGAGATATTGGAAGACTGCTATCATGTCTCCCCTAGTCCTTCTTTTCATTAAACTAGAACTACCCATTTCCTGCAACCGTTTTTCGTATGTTTTATCCTCCAGTCCCCTAATCATCTTTGTTGCTCTTCTCTGCACTCTTTCTAGAGTCTCAATATCTTTTTTACATCGTGGCGACCAAAACTGGATGCAGGATCCCAAGTGTGGCCTTACCAAGGCCTTATAAAGTGGTATTAACACTTCACTGGGTTCTATCCCTTGTTGCTCTTCTCTGCACTCTTTCTAGAGTCTCCATATCTTTTTATGTACCACCACATGCCATTATACTTAGCCCCGATGCAATTCTGTACACAGAAATCATTCATCCTAAACTTATTTCCTCAAATACACTTTGGTACAAAAAAAAAAAATTTACACTATCGTGCGTAGAAATCTCTCAGAGGAGAGGATTTTCCAAGAAAAAAATAACTCCTTGCATGTTGATGTTCTCTAAAGAAGGCCATGCCCTTGGAATATATTGTGTTTTTTTTTAAAGTCACAGAGGTTAAAGCACTGAGGCATGAAGTTAGCACAGGTTATTAGATTGTTCGGTGTCTCTTTGCGTTTCGCTTTTGGCTGCTGTTGGGAGAGCAGAACCATATTAACTTGTGCAGCCGAATTATGGTGTGTTGCTACACTTGTAATAACGATAATAATTGCTCAATGATCCAGATCTTGTTTTTTTCACACTGTCCCAGCATCTGCCGATAATAGTGGCTATCATCTAGGAAAGAAGAGAGATACAATCTAAAGGGCACTTTGTTGCTTACAGTCAGACCCAGAGTACTAAGAATCACACGTGCGGTTACTTCTGAGCAGTTTCTTTACTGTTCTTCTCCTACGGACAGAATCTTGCCAGACTAAAGCAATTACATATACGGTAGTTTACAACCAGTGGTGGGATTCAGCCAGTTCGCATCTATTCGGGAGAACCGGTTGTTAATTTTCTAAGCAGTTCGGAGAACCGGTTGTTGGAAGAAATCTTATTTTGTTTTGTTTTTCCACTTTACAGGGCTAATCCTGTAAGGAAGGCAGGAAGGAAACATTCTGGTGGTGTTTCTAGCCTAAACTTTATTGCCCTGCTTACAGAAACTGCCTCTCTGGTTAACCCTTAGTACATTGTAATAGCTAAGGTGAAGCGCCTGTTGATGTGAGTGACATTGAGTTGGCCATGCCCAAACAGTCACATGACCACCAAGCCATGCCTATCCAGCTGATCATTAGGGCAGAGAACCGATTGTTAAATTATTTGAATCCCACCATTGTTTAAAACCATTGGTTTAGTCACCAATCAAAATTAAAGGTAAAGGTTAAGGTTCCCCTCGCACATACGTGCTAGTCGTTGCCCTAGGAGGGCTCATCTCCGTTTCAAAGCCGAAGAGCCAGCGCTGTCCGAAGACGTCTCTGTGGTCATGTGGCCGGCATGACTCAACACCAAAGGCGCACAGAACGCTGTTACCTTCCCACCAAAGGTGGTCCCTATTTTTTCTACTTGCATTTTTATGTGCTTTCGAAACTGCTAGGTTGGCAGAAACTGGGACAAGTAACAGGAACTCATCCCGTTACACGGCAGCACTAGGGATTCGAACTGCTGAGCTGCCGACCTTTCGATCGACAAGCTCAACGTCCTAGCCCCTGAGTTACAATAGCATTAAAAAAAGTGAGCTACTGTATATCCGGGGGGGCTGTCACAAAGAATAGGGGAGGGGGTTTCAATCTATCTGCCAAAGCACCAGAAGGCAGGACAAGAAGCTATGGATGGAAACTAATCAAGGAGAAATAAGAAAGAATTTCCTTGAGAACAATTCACTTGGCTCCAGAAGTTGTGGGTGCTCTATCACTGGAGGCTTTCAAAAGAAGACTGGACAACCGTTTTGTCTGAAATGATATAGGGTCTCCTGCTGAAGCAGGGGGCTGGACTAGAAGACCTCTGAGGTCCCTTCGAACTCTATTATTCTATGTTCTATGGGTCTCAAAAGTTTTTTTAAGGTAAAAGTAAAGGTAAAGGTAAAGGTTTCCCTCACACATATGTGCTAGTCGTTCCTGAATCTAGGGGGTGTTGCTCATCTCCGTTTCAAAGCCGAAGAGCCAGCCCTGTCCGAAGACGTCTCGGTGGTCATGTGGCCGGCATGACTAAACGCCAAAGGCGCACGGAACGCCGTTACCTCCCCACCAAAGGTGGTCCCTATTTTTTCTACTTGCATTTATTTTTACATGCTTTCGACCGGCTAAGTTTGGCAGAAGCTGGGACAAGTAACGGAAGCTCACCTTGTTACGAGACACTAGGGATTCGAACCGCTGAACTGCCGACCTTTCGATCGACAAGCTCAGCGTCTTAGCCACCGAGCCACGGCCTCCCTCTGAAAGTGTTTTTTTTTAAAAAAGCAATGTTTAAATGAAGAGTAAGGGACAAATCCTTTCTCCTGCCCGTTTTGGAACATTTTCTCCCTGGATTAGATCACCTGCAACATTTATGATTGTAGTTCTTTTATTATTTCAATTTGTTAGACGCCTTATGAAGCAGGTTTGCTAGGTGCTATACGATTTGAACCTCCCATTAAAAGTAATGCCATATAAATTCGGGGTATAAAACTTTATAAGTGAATGATAAGCTCCAGCACATAAACACAATTACCGGCATGATAGTGTGGGCTAATTATTTCTCCAAACTTAGTTATGAGAATTAAAACCACTGAAGCAAGCTGCCAATCACAATAGGGACTAAAACCTTTACTGCCATAAATAACCATCAGCAGCATTGATATTCAAGAGATGGTAAAAAATATAGTGGTCATCATCCTATTTAAAAAGAAAAAAAGTTAGAACATAGAATCATAGGCGTGGAAGATACCCCAGAGATCTTCTAGCCCAACCCTTTGCTCAAGGAAGGAGCCTTAGAATAGAATAGAATAGAATAGAATAGAATAGAAGTTAAATGATGGATAGAATAGAATAGAATAGAATAGAATAGAATAGAATAGGAATAGAATAACAGTTGGAAGGGACCTTGGAGGTAGAATAGAATAGAATAGAATAGAATAGAATAGAATAGAATAGAATAGAATAGAGTAGAAGTTAAATAGAATAGAATAGAATAGAATTTTATTGGCCAGGTGTGATTGGACACACAAGGAATTTGTCTTGGTGCATATGCTCTCAGTGTACATAAAAGAAAAGATACGTTCATCAAGGTACAACATTTACAACACAATTGATGGTCAATATATCAATATAAATCATAAGGATTGCCAGCAACAAGTTATAGTCATACATGATGATGGATAGGATAGAATAGGATAGGATAGGATAGGATAGAATAGAATAGAGTAGAAGTTAAATGATGGATAGGATAGGATAGGATAGAATAGAATAGAATAGAATAGAATAGAATAGAATAGAAGTTAAAAGATGGATAGAATAGAATAGAATAGAATAGAAGTTAAAAGATGGATAGAATAGAATAGAATAGAATAGAATAGAATAGAAGTTAACTGATGGATAGGATAGAATAGAATAGAATAGAATAGAATAGAATAGAATAGAATAGAATAGAAGTTAACTGATGGATAGGATAGAATAGAATAGAATAGAATAGAATAGAATAGAATAGAATAGAAGTTAAATGATGGATAGAATAGAATAGAATAGAATAGAATAGAATAGAGTAGAATAGAGTAGAAGTTAAATGATGGATAGGATAGAATAGGATAGGATAGGATAGAATAGAATAGAATAGAATAGAATAGAAGTTAAAAGATGGATAGAATAGAATAGAATAGAATAGAATAGAATAGAATAGAATAGAATAGAATAGAATAGAATAGAATAGAATAACAGAGTTGGAAGGGACCTTGGAGGTAGAATAGAATAGAATAGAATAGAATAGAATAGAATAGAATAGAATAGAATAGAATAGAATAGAATAGAATAGAATAGAATAGAAGTTAAATGATGGATAGGATAGGATAGAATAGAACAGAACAGAATAGAATAGAATAGAAGTTAAATGATGGATAGGATAGGATAGAACAGAACAGAACAGAACAGAATAGAATAGAATAGAATAGCATAACAGAGTTGGAAGGGACCTTGGAAGTAGACTAGATTAGACTAGACTAGAATTCTTTATTGGACAAGTATGATTGGACACACAAGGAATTTGTCTTGGTGCATTTGTCTTACTTCATTCCTAATCAAATGATTGTCCAGTCTATTTTTGGAAAACCTCCAGTAATGAAGCATCCATAATTCTGGGAGGCAAATTGTTCTACTTATTAACCCTTCTCACTGTTAGGAAACGTCTCCTTAAAATTTTAGGATAGATCTCTCTTTAACAAGCTTCCACCCATTACCTCTTGTTCGGCCTTCTGGTGCTTTGGAGAATAACCCAATCCCCTTTTCTCTGTGAGAGTCCCTACAAAAACTGGAAGACAATTATCATATCTTCTCCCTAACCCCTCTCTTCAATAGACTTTACATACCTAGCTCTCTCAGCTGTTCATCATATGCTGTGCACTCCAAACCCTTGATCAGTGGTGGGATTCAAATAATTTAACAACCGGTTCTCTGCCCTAATGACGGGCTGGGTGGGCGTGGCCATGGTGGGCGTGGCCAGGGGGTGTGACAGGCAGCACTTGGCCTCCTTCACCCCCCTGGGAGCAAAAACGGGCCATGGGGGAGCCACACCACACCCCCAAACCCCGTTTTGGGCCTAAGAGGCCTCCTGAGGCCTCCTGGGAGCAGAAACAGGCTGTAGGGGGAAGGAACCACAACCCCGCACCCTGTTTTGGACCTAGTAGGCCTCCCTGCACTTACTTGGGAGCCAAAACAGGGTGCATGGGGACTTCTGGAAGGGGCGGGGAGGGGCAGGGCCAGCCAGAAAATTAACAACCGGTTTGTCTGAACCGGCCAAAACTGGCTGAATCCCACCACTGCCTAGCTCTCTCAACTGTTCACCATATGATGTACCATCCAGACTCTTGATCCTCTGTGTTGTTCTTTGCACACTTTCTAGGCCAGGGGTAGTCAACCTTTTTATACCTACCACCCACTTTTGTATCTCTGTTAGTAGTAAAATTTTCTAACCGCCCACCCGTTCCACAGTAATGCTCCGTGTATCGTCATCTACGCATGCCTCGCGTGCATCGTGGATTGGGTTTGGGGGGAGGGGCGCCGGCTACCAGCTCTGCTTGTCTGTTACAGCTGGGTGATGTGGTGGGGAGATGCGCGAGCTATTCTGGGACGAGGCTCTTTTGTTTGCGGTCGCACTATAGCGCCATTTAGTTTCACTTACGTACTGTGAACTAAACTTATGCGCGGGAGATACAAATAGTATATTTTCAGAAATTTAAATTGTCACGGGAAATTTTATGAAAACCTAATGAAAATGTTTTTAAATAATGCTATGAAAATTTTTTTAAAAGTCAATTAAATTTAAAAAAAAAGGGAAAGTGCTTCAGTACATTACACAACGTAAGCCGCCCTGAGTCTTCGGAGAAGGGCGGGATATAAATGTAAATAAATAATTAAAAAAAAGTATCGGACAAAATCCCTACCGCCCACCATGAAAGCTGGAACGCCCACTAGTGGGCGGTAGGGACCAGATTGACTGCCACTGTTCTACGATCTCAATATCTTTTTTGTATCGTGGCGACCAAAAGTGGATGCAGTTGTTGTGTCTCGTCCAATCTCACCTCAGCCGGGGTCTTCTTATCTGCTTCCGAACACGGAGGAATGTTCTAGTATGCCTCCCGGCCCCAGCCCTGGCTCCATGCCCAGACAGGCTGAAGAGGAAGAAATACCTCCAGCCCCCAGCTCTGGCTCCATGCCCAGGCAAACGGAGCAACTAGACCCCTCCCCCTCCTCCACAGCATGTGAGCCTGAGGGAGGTCAATTACCAACAGCTGCCGACTGGAGTGACCCTCGCGTCAGAAGACTTGATAAGCGGAGGCAACAGAAGGAAGGGAGGGGCAGGCCTGGATAAGTGCTGAGTCATGGAGCCACACCCCATGGCCTATATAAAGGATCTGCTTTCTGGCATTCTCTGAGTCAGGCAAAGTCTAAACATATCTTGCTGAAGTCACTTTCTGGTCTCCTGCCTGCCCTGAGGACTTTGCTAGGACTTTGGCAGAGCTGCAGAGGCACACCTGATTCGGATTTCCCTGACCCGGCCGTCAGCGGAGAAGTGGGACACGACAGCAGTATTCCAAGTGCTGCCCCACTAGTGCGGTATCAAATGGTACTGTCGCTTCTCATGCTCTTGATGCTATCCCTCTGCTGATGCAGCCCAAGACTGTATTTGGCTCTTTTGGCAGATGCAGCACACTGCTGGCTCATGCTTAAGTGGTAGTCCACTAGGACAGTGGCCCCCAGTCTTTTGGGCACCATGGTCCAGTTCTTTGGAGAGACTTTTTTCTGTGGACTGGACTGGGCATGGTTTTGCATGCTGCCTGCATCCTATGGATGGGACTTCGCTTGTTTGCACAGACCGGTTGCTGGCATGCCATGGCCCAGTGCCGGTCTATGGACTGTGGATTGGGGACCCTGCACTAGGACACCTAGACCCTCTCACAGTTACTGCTTTTGAGCCAAGTTCTATTTCTTCTTGTCAGCAATTCTATATGTATAGAGCACCACACAGAGCAAACAAGGAGTACAGTCACCATGTGCTTTACTGCTCAACTATATAACTGTAATAGGAAACAGGAAACTCTATTCAGAACAAAAGAGTATAAAGTATATACCATAGATCCATACTTGTAAATACTGCCATCTACTGGCAGAATACTACTGTAGTTGTTGCATAGAAATACATTCCAACAATGATTTCCAACAATTCTATACATTTGGTTTTTCCTGCCTAACTGCAGGACTATTCTCTTACTATTCTCACCACTAAACTGCATCTTGTTAGGTAACGTCTTCAGTGCGGCAGTAAAAGGCCAATAATATTAGATAGTAAAGGGGATGCAATGGCACAGAGGTTTAATGACGCTGTATGTGTTGAGCAATTGCCAGCAGCCTGATGGTTCGAGTTGAGCTCCCTGGGACAGAGTGAGCCCCTGTCTCTTGTCCCTAACTCCTGCCCACCTAACAGTTCAAAAGTATTATTTTGCAAGTAGATGGCTAGATACCAATATTTTGGTGGTGGGAAACTGCTGGCAGACCTCCAAAGCCCCTTTCAACTCGATTATTCTGTTATAAAATAGTAGGGAACAAAAATTCTCCATTGAGAACTTTCTTCTCTCTCTTCCTCCATCTGTCCCTAGATGGTATGCTAATGTTTTAGGGAACAAAAATTCTCCATTGAGAACTTTCTTCTCTCTCTTCCTCCATCTGCCCCTAGATGGTATGCTAATGTTTTATGCCTCTTCCTCTTTGTTCGCAAGTCATATAATAATCTCTCTCCCCCAGACCTCCTGGATTATCTATTTGTACAAGGGGGAAGGCATTGCTGGAAGAGATGACTGAAGAGCACTAGGGATGTTTAGGATGAGTGTT